>NC_031952.1:6369666-6669666 GCF_000303195.2 Fusarium pseudograminearum CS3096 | reverse complement strand
ATTGACCAAGTCTTTAGCGATGGGTTAAACAACAAGCCCGACGCTGATCCGTTCAACCCTATCGCGACAGGTCGCTTCACCAACGGACTACAGGGCTGGGAAAAGGCCGCAACGCAAGGGACTTGCACTCTTTGTAAAACCATGTACTTCTGTCCTCGCAGTGAAAATATGAAACAAGTCCATGTTGAGGTGGAACGAAATGATCTCCTTCTCTGGGAGTTGAACGGTGCTTGCTTTGACGGCTGGATTCGATTATCTTTGTATACAGATCGAGGTGGATGGATAGGCACGCAACCTATCTTCCAAAGGCTAACCATGACTTGGGAAGAAGGTGATTCAAGCACGATCATTGCAAATAGTAGCAACTAATGATATCCCATAGCGCACCAACTCCAATCATTGGGGGGTCATGTAGGTACCTCAACATGGAGTCCAAGGGCTGCAAGCTCACTGCGCCGTTGGTTAGACGGATGCATTGAATCCCACGACGAATGTCAGAGCCTGCCACACTCTTCACTTCCAATGCGACTCATCGATCTGATGCCACTTGGCACTGAACCCAAAGCCTCTGTCACAATCGACGATATCGATATAAACGCCTTGTCGGTTGATGCTATGCCCCATGTCAAGCTACTGTCAACAGCTGACCTGCCCGGAGATATCAAGTACTTGACGCTAAGTCACTGTTGGGGCGAATCCGTCCCCATCAAGCTTTCAAACAAGTCAAAGTCTGTCTATGCAAAGCAAATCCCAAGAGAAGACCTCTTACAACCTGAGGCCAAGGTTTTCAGAGAAGCTATCTGGGTAACCAGATGTCTAGGATATCGTTATCTATGGATCGATGCATTATGCATTAATCAAGAAGACGACAATGAAAAGGCCATCGAGGTCGCTAGAATGGACCAAATATACAGCGGAGCAACAGCAAATCTATCTGCTACGTCTGCATCGTGTGGAGCTGAAGGTATGATCTTTACAAGACAAGAAAGTCTATACGAGTTATTTCCTTGCGACTGGAAGACAGTGGAAATGGGTCAAGAAAAGCACGATTATCTAGTGGCATACGTGGAAGAGAACAAACTCGACGAGGAGCCAGCCAACACACGGGCATGGGTCTTTCAAGAACGCATACTTGCACCACGGGTCATCCATTTTTGTAAAAACAAAATATTTCGTGAATGTTCCAAAGAGCAGATGGATGAATTGCAAGACTATAGCCCCTGCATCAGCATTCCCAAGCAGGCCAACCAGGCACATATTAATTTTATATCCGACGAGGGCTTCGACGGTTTGAGAAAGGAACAAGACTTTTATCACCAGTTTCGCTCTCGTCTAGAGATCTACTCCCGCACCGCTCTTTCTTTTCCACAAGACAGATTACCATCAGTTGCTGGCATCTCCAAGGCTATCGGTAGATATATGGGGCTCGGCGAAGATCAGTACTTTGCCGGTGTATGGAGAAACGATCTCCCAAAGGCATTACTATGGAAGACCAGGTACAATCTGCGTAACAAGAATTGGGATCCTAAGAATGCTGGGTACATCAGTCCGTCGTGGTCTTGGGCTGGATGCGAAGCCCCTGACATACGGCAAAAACTCGATACTCCACCTTTCGAAGAACTAATCGAGGTGATGTATATTTGGGCCGTACCTGAGAAATCTGGGGGCAGCCATTTCGGCAAGATCCGTGACGGTGGGCTGACCTTGAGGGGCCGTCTGTTCGAGATTCATCGGAAGAGGATTGGCGACGGGTTCTTGATATCCGTACAAGACGGTAACACTGACTTGAAAGATGAACTGTACTTCGAATCCAAATCCCTACAAACAACTCGAGAGAGCAAAAAGACAACTGAAGGATCTCTGAAGGAGGTCGACATTTACTGGGACAGATACGCAAAGGATCGTGAACGTGCCAGTCTCCCTTTGCGGCAAGCCAACGCGTCGCTGGATTCTGTTCCCTGGGATAAAGTCGACCCAGAGATCCTGTACTTTCTGCCAACTAGCCACTTTACATATCAAGAACGAGCAGAAACTCGAATTCTCATGGTAGGACTAGTGCTACAACACGACGACAGCACTGGAAGATATAGGAGGATTGGACTGTTCGAAACTGAGGAACCCAAATGGGATGGGTCTAACCATAAGCTCGGGATGCGTTTGTTAAAGGGTAGCATGGTGGAACTAACAATTTTCTGACTTTTGCATACCTTGAATATAATCCAAGTTGTTCCAGTCATATCATGAATAACGAGCTACAATTCGATTTTGAGTGTGGCACCAGCAATCGAGGTCTATAAGGTTACACTATCAGTATTATAAATTACATTGAAAGTTCTGAAAGTCTTGTAAACTCCAACGCTAAACGCATATAATCTACAAATCATATCCTAAGCACAATCTCCGTTCCTGGCCTTTTCTGGTTTCTTGGGCAGGTATGCCGGCAAGCTGATCGGTGGATCTCTACTATAGGCCGGTGGTCTTGGTTCCATGCTTCTTTGGGCTCTCTTTCGTTTATTCGCATTCCGAACTCGCCAGAAGTAACAACACCCGCACGTCGTGAGTAGAATAAAGGTGATTGGGAGAGCTATGCTCAAAGCAATGGCCATGTTTCTAAGGCCCACCTCGTCGTCTGCCCATGTGTTTGACATGTTGAGTTCTTATAGGGTACTCTTGATTCAAGTTAATTATTTAAGCTATGAGCACTGTTAATATATAAGATAAATACAAAGGCCACAGATTGTGGTCAATACCTAAAGAATGGCAATTTTAGTTTTGAATTATGGCTGATGTGGATATGTAATTAGAGATCAAGAGAGACCAGTAGTAATAGTTAGTTCCTTGTCTGGACCTCAACATCATTGTCAGTCACGGACTTGGGCCCCTTTAAATAGGCGAGACGAATTATGAAGCTTGGCAGACAATCTTGGCTTTCCACTCGTTTCATGGTTTCGTGGCTGAGCTATACAAGGATTCGTTAGGCTGAATCTACAACCAACCCATGAACCAGCAACCTTGATATGAAGTGATTACTGCCAAATCGTGCTAAGCCTCGTGGGGCTGAGCTGCTATGATCTTTTGTAAATTCCCATCACGCTTCGCCAGTGATTCCGCCGTTGGTCGTCCATAAACCTTTTCCGTCTCTTTCGAAATCTTATCCGTCCAATCTTCACTCTCATCCCTGTCTTCGCCAGACCTGGTGGCAGACGTTCCTTTCAGGCTAACCTTGGCTCCATCATCCCAGCACGCTTCCATAGTATCAGCCAAATTATGCAAAAATGCCGCAATACCACCTGTTCCGCCAGCGCTGTTGTAGGTGTTGAATGGACCAGCTACAGCCCATCGCGGCGCAATGCTGGCTTCAACAATAGTGTCCAGGTCCTGGACTGAGACAACGTCATTGGCGACCAAGTGACATGCTTCGCGGAAGAGGGCAAAAGCTAGACGGTTGCCGACGAAGCCCTGGGTTTCTTTGTTGATTCTGACGGGACGGTGACCTGATCCTAGACTTCTAAAATAATCAATCGCAAACTGGGTTCTTTCAGGTGTTGTGTGTGACGATGGAACGACTTCGATGAGTGGCATTATATGAGGCTTCATTCGTATCAGTAACGTAGTATACAATGATGATAGAGTTATGAATTTACCGGGTTGAAAGGATGAACCACAAGCACCCTCGACTTGTCTTGAAGATCTTCCACCTGCTTCGAAGCCTGTATACCAGATGTCGAACTCCATAGATGTGCACCAGACGGAGCATATTCAATGACTTGAGCCCAGGTTGACTTTTTGAAATCCACATTGTCTGGTCCTTGCTCCTGGATTATGGTTGCGTTTGAGCAAGCTTCTTCTAGGGAAGAACATATCACAATTCGGCCATCAGAAATCAGTTGTTGAACAGACAAGTCGTCACTATTACCCTCTTTCTTTGTCGAGTCAAGGTACACTGGTAAGAGGCTTTCGATATGTTGCTGCAAATCGTTGCGAACGTCGTATAGCCTGATGTTGGCATTTGAATAACGAAGGTGGAGGGCGGCGAATGAGATACCAATGGTTCCCAAGCCGATCAGTGTAATAGTTTCCTGTTCTTTTGCCATTGCTAGATTTTGTACAATTGGTCAAGCTACTATGTAGCAATGAAAGGTAATGGTTCGACGTTCTAATGTCTATCTGGCGGAGATGCGGAGACGAATTTACCCGAGGTTACGATGAGTGCTGGACAGAAGAATTTATTGTAGTGGCTGCACTGCGTCACTAACAAACTGGGCTTACACTTCCCATGGCATTGGAGAATAGTCTAGGTCTACTGACAAAACTATTTCTATTTTTTGCATAGTCTCGCCTTTCTTATAATACCACAATATCCAGTTCAATTCTACAGACTAACAACAATCTTCTTTGCTGAAACACCCTTGGCCAAGGTATTAATACCCAACTGAACAGCCTCCAAGCCCTTTCCAACAACTTCCGCTTCCGGAACCGCCTTGAACTTGCCCTGTTCCAAAGCCTCAGGTATGTAATCTCCGAAAACAGCCTTTGAAACTGGTGTTCCGATGATGCTTGTTGACATGATCGGCTGCATCTTGACCTCTGGCAGCTGCGATTGAGGACCGCGCACACAAATAACCTTGCGCAAACCGTCGCCGTGGGCAATGGATTGGCTGGCACTGTTCATGGCTTCTTCACTGCCGCTGGCTTCCAATGCGCCGGCAAGCTTCTTGCTCATGAAAAGCGAGCAGATATCCTTTGTAACATGAGGGGACTTGTAATCAAAGACGTGGTCGGCACCGAGGCTCTTGACGTATTCATGGTTCTTGGTGGATGCGGTGGTGATGACTTCGTAACCCGCTGCTTTGGCGAGCTGAATTGCAGTTCCACCAACACTGGCAGCGCCGCCCCAGATGAGGACTGTCTCACCAGTAGGCTCAGGGTTGAGACTGGGAAACTTCAACTTGAGTGTCGCATCGCCAAACAAAGCCCACCCAGCGGTAGCGACAGAGAGGGGCAGAACAGCAGCCTGCTCAAATGACAGACCCTCGGGGATCTTGGAGGCACAGTCGGCTCGAATCAATGTATACTCCTGGAAAGCGCTGTTTGCATTGTCTTTGCTGGCGAGTGAAGTAGCGTAGCCCAGGACTCTGTCGCCAGGCTGGAAGTTGGTGACATCAGAGCCGACTGACTCCACAGTGCCTGCGACATCTTCACCGAGGATGACGGGGTATTGCGATTCAGCAATGAAGATACCGACGTGTTGGTTTGCAATGTCGACGGGGTTGATGGCGACAGCTGAGTTCTTGACGAGGATGTGGCCTGGTGTAACTTCAGGGAGGGGAGCTTCCTTGACCTCGAATGGTGACGTCTTTGCCGTGACTAGCCATGCAGCGTTGTTTGAAGGCATTTTGAAGGTTGGATATAAAGACAAGATGAGAGGGATTGTTTATAAGAAAGAGTTCAAAATAAAAAGCAGGAAATATCAGATATTTACAGTACTAGCAAGTCAAATCTTGGTCGATCTATGTCTCTCTGTGACGTCGAATATCCCTCGCCATTCTTGATAGCTACATAAAACTGGATCCATCGGCGTGGCCGTCTCATCACGTCAATATCTTGTGGTTGGTCGGAGTTACAGCCACGATTGGATTAGCGGTGTGAAACCAGAGAGTTTATTTAGTCCATGTCATGGTCGATAGTGTCTCAGACTAACTAATCCTATCCAATCCACAGGTGGATCCGAGTTTACCTGTCGTTCCATCTCGTCTACATAGTTATCACAAATCTTTGAATAAATTGTTGTTAGTAAGATTTAATGTCCAAAGCTACCATGGCATTACTAACCTGGGGGAGGAGCTTGAAAGGTGACCTCCTGAAGACTGATATCGCCCTCTTCCGAATCCTGTCCTACAGATGACAAAGCAAGCTTTCTTGCCGAAACCATAGACTCTTCTGAGAGACCCTGAGCTGGCATCATGATCTCGTCCACCGGCTTTGTCCTATCTCCTAGTTCGATAGGGCCTTCGAGAACAGCTTTCTTTAATCGGAAAGCCTTGGTCAGGTCGACTTTTGGTAATAAACTCATCCACGTTTTTGTGGCAGTTGTTTTCGGGGCGGGTGTCTCTGGCAGGTCTTTCTCGGAAGCAGATTGAGTGACAGTAGTAACTATATTGTTCTTGTCCTTTGAGCAAGACAGTTCTGGCGCTGGTTTCGGTTCAGGGCTTGGCTCGGGCGTCGTCTTAGGCTTCGATACAGCATCCACCTTCGTATTCCCTTCTTCCACTGGTGACCCCTTAGATACCAAGCAGGACTGGAAAGAGTCTATATCAACACTTGCAGGAAATCCAAGCTTGGCGATTATCGACGTCATCTCTTCCTTTGAGGATACATCCTCTGAAATTTGGATGTACGAGTAAAGATGCATCGCCAGCGTTGGATATTCCTCCAAGTTCAATCCAGTCTCTTTCAGCGACCGCGCAACCATGCCCAAGTCCATCATATCCTCAAGAATAGCCATCGCATTGTTAATGGCATTCTTGAGGCCGATCAACTCCAACATGGTAGCAGCTGCATATACGCGAAATGCAGTTCCGAGATCCGAACAGAGTCTTTCGTCATGTGAGTCGAGCTTGGGATCCAGAATTCGGTATCTCCCAGTGTCGAGGAAGTGGATCACGGCCGCTCCTACATCGTAAGGGATCTCCTTCACGTCTATAGTATCTCGTGAGATGGAGAAGAAGGGCTTTGCGGCTATTCGTGCTGCCAGTATCGGGCATTTATTGATGGCCGTTCTAGTGACCAGGCAAGGACCTTGTCCTTGAAAATAAATTCGGCAGGTGTCATAATCAGCCAATCTGGAGAAATTAGCTGTGTTTATCATTATGCATAATTAAAATACTTACGCGTTATTTGTCGGGGATTTATTGTCGGAAGTCATGGCTGTTGACGAGAGGCTGCTGATGAGAGAGGCTGTTGGTGAGTAGCTGTTAGTGAGAGAAACTGTTGATGGATAACTGGACTCAAGATGATAAATAATTTAGAAATGAAAAAAGTACAGACCAGAGTTTTAAATACTCTATCTGAACTTTGAAGATTTTTCTTTGTATTTCACACCTGCTAAGTTCTCAGCCCTCGAAATATGGTTTAATCCCATTAACCTTGCTATTATCAAAGAGAGCGACTAAGGACATGTTCTGAAAAAGATAACCCGAACTTAAACAGGAATTACACAACTTGGCAGATGAATAAAAAACTAGATCCCATTACGATTTGTTGAAAGACCGAAAAGTCAAACCATCTCCATCATGCCTCGATAAACCCACTCTACCACGCATCGCATGAACTGTCGTTTGTAGTCGGTGTCATCCATGGAATCGAGTCTGACAACGTAGAAACATCGTCTTCGAATGATTCCAAGTCATCGACATGAACGTGATTAAGATTTGCCTTGCGACCCAACCATGTCGCACCAGTATGGTCCAACTGAAGTCCTGCAGCGCGTGATCAGCATTCTGGATGTATAAGAGCTGAACGATCAACTGAATAAGCAGGCGTGTTTACTGACCACGTGTGTTGAGTTTCTGCTTGTTCCCAAAAGTACCAGCGAACGTTTCTCTCCATGGCTTTGCCTTCTCGCCTCGGTTCTGGCTGGCTACTCCGATCACGGCATCTCCTTTCGCAGAGTTATAGGGATCTTTCTCATTGCCTGAGATGTCTTTGGCGCGGCCCCGATCGCGCCGTCTCTTTATTTCCGCTTCAAGAGAATTGATGCGGGTTTCGTCATACTTGTTAAGCCTTCCTACCTTGTTCGCCTTCTTGGTCAACAAGAACTCCAATTCACATTCCATAAACCGCAGAGCCGACTTGGCTCCCGTTTGGAGTGCCTCTTGTGCACTCTTTTTCTTTTCATCCTCATCCGTCTTGCGTTGATGTTGCAATACCAGAGTCTTGAGAGCAAGTGTGCTAATTGTGTTGGCGGACTCAAGGTCGCGTACAACGTCTTGTGTCGTATCTCCTGGTGCACCAAACTTTGCCTCTGCCATGCGATCCTGTAGATACTCTTCCAGTGTGGGGACTTGGTCAAGGCCAATCCTCAGATCATCAATAACTTCAAAGATTTTTTGCAGGCTCATGTTTTCGCACATACATTTGATCTCTATCTCCGTATGGACTTTCAGTTGCAATAGCTCAAGAGATGATCCGGCAATGTAGACCTGAAGGCCTTCGGCAAGCTCACATTGGTACTTTTGTGCCGAATCTTGATCAACAGCCTTGTAGCTTCTGTACGTGCCTGTGTACAGAAAGTGGATGATAGCATACCCGACATTGTGATCGAATTCTTTGAAGTTCACATGAAAAGGCCATTGGTCGTCTGGATCCCCAGAAACCCGTTTCGCGAGGTGGGGGTAAGACTCGAGGACCTTTGAGTGCACCCACAAGGGTTCGCCGTCTTTGAAGTATGCTAGGTAAACATCATCTTGGTATCGCCTGCATAAATGTTATTATGCTGGTGTATTCTCACTCAAAAGAGAGGTTACTTACGACGACTCTCCGCCACGACTAGGATAGCGTGCGCTCATGGTGGGCGTGTGTGTACCTCATAAGATGGCTGAACATCCAGGAGAGGTTATGAGAAAAGGTGAGTAAAGATGAGGAGTTCAGAAACATTTTCGTGAATGCCGCCCGTGTTTGTAATATTTCTGATAACCGCCCAACATCACTTATCCCATGACGCGTCCGACAGGTAGGCCTCCCAGATGGGCCAACAAGGCACTCACATAACCAACAGCATTAACATAGATCCAATAGAATTCTTTGACGCTGACATAACGCAAGAGCCTGGTGTATACCTTGCTTTAGCTCCCGTGTTTGAGTGCTGTGAAAGGATGGCAATCAAAATCGGTTGGCTGAGACCTTCCTGCATCTGTCACGCATCAATGCAGGGCTGTAACATCATCACGGAAGGGTACATTCAACGGCTAGAATAGACAAATATAGAACCATAGCGGTTTAGTATTAGTAAGAAGCAGTGACACTAATAGTAGTACCCCGAAGCAAGTAGGCTATGGCAATGATGATGATCGAAAACATCCCCATCCTAAGACTCGGCACCTGTTGATAAGGTTTCCATCTTAAATCACACTTTTAAGCATTATGACTCCAATGCCCTCACAAGACCTTGTTTTTTTTGCCCTGCCCTAACATAAAGTTCAGATGGGCACAAAATGCGTTGCTTCCATGCTAAGACTCGGCACATCTAGCCATTAACTCTCCAAATTAAATCGCCAGCATCAAGTCTTGCGTCTCAGAAAGACATGGGAAAACACGAATATTCGATTTGCTATCAGGCCCTGGCTTTAACCTGTCAGCAACACTCAACCAGCTATCTTTTACTAGAATAGTACCTAGCATCGATTGACACTATTAGAGGCACCCGCAGCGGCATCGGTCTCTTGGGGTGCATAGTGTTGCTGCAGCTTCCACAATTGCTGTCTTATGGCGCTTGGGGCAAACACGGTGTTGGCATCCCAGTATTGTGCTCTGTTGGGATCCTTTGCCCTGACCTTTCTGGAAACTGTTGTATGGTCGGGGGTGCCAGCGCCCATCTCGTGGGATGCGTTGGCGGGTTTGACGCTGTCGGTGTTGGACCTTGAACATTCAGTTGTCGTCTTGTTGGATGGCGTTTTGGCCTTTTTTCCTCTCTTGCGTGTCCACCGACGGTTCTTTCGTCCTGTTTTCGTGTCTTCCATTTTGTAATGATGATGCAGGGCGAAGTAATATGTCTGTCTGAACTCGGGCAAGTCTGGCTTGTTTTACATAATAACAGTAAATGAGAAGAACAGAAAAACGTGAGAATTTACAACTCAAATTAGATGACTAAGTTCTGTTTGTTGGGAAAAACTTTGCCAAAGTTAGTACCGCCTAGGTTTTCCACTTTGAAGCCTTGAAATAGAGCTTGAAGGATGCACGTGTCGGTCATTGCCCTAATATTATCCCCTATCTTCAACGACATTTTCCCATCACGATTTAGCTTTGTCTTCTGGGCCTGATGCAGTTGGCAATGGGTTAACGATGGAACAAATATTGAGACTGACTACCTGGGCAACTGGCAACTTTCACACTTCAACTCGGAATATTCTTTAACAAAATACCCTCTCCCAACAAACCTTTTGAGTTCACTGAGACGCAATATGCGACCTTGATTCGGAAGGGACCGTTTGTATGTACTGACAATTTTCATTCTATATTTTTGACACTATCAAACAAACACACCACTTGTCACCCATTTGTTAGATGCATTTAGAAGCTGCAGCCATCTAGATGTTCCTCCAGTCGAATAGTCAGGTGAGTACCATTGCCTTGGCCACCAAAGTAGATGGAAAGGGAATATATCCTACTAGAAGTTCGGTAAAGTATGTGTTGTACTCAGCGTTGTACTGAAGAACTTGCTCGTCTGAGCCCACTGTCCCAGCTGCCAAGAATAAAGCAGGAAACAGGCAAGCCTTGATTCTTGAGATACTGTCGTCGGAGCCTGAGCATCTCTTCATGTATATGCCCTCAAAATGCTGACCCGGCATGAAGTACATGAACCTGAGTCTTGACGCACTCTCAGTCATTTCGGCCTTGAGATTAAGAGCCCGCCTGAGCATATCCATAAAGCTTGAGCTTTTGACGTCTTTGTATATTATTGTTGCTCCGTTGTCATTTAGTTTCCAGCCTTCCGCATGTTGGTGCTGGGGTTCCTGGAACTGCTGTAGTTGTTTGGCTATGCGATCTGCAATTTCTGCTGCGCCTACATCAATGATCGTTTTCTTTCGGTTTTCCATGAGCGAACCGAACATATGGAAATCTGCCTTTTGCAGCGATTCCGCTCCACCTAGAATGGTTTATGAGTGCCCGAGTTACTAGTAGACCGAACGAACATAGACTTACCCCATCGTAGAATAAATTCCCTATATAGGTTCGCAGTGACAGACCTTGTGCTTAGAATATCAGGGAAGGCAGGCTGAAAAACGAGGTCTATCACCGCTGCACCCACAAGTCCTACAGTCAGGTTTTCCACTGTCATTGACCCTCCAGCGGGGGTTCCACGCCATTTGTTTAATTCACTCCTGAATGCCTTGTGTGACCAAGAATTGACCACGTTGCTGGCCGCAACGTCAGAGGAAAACACAATGTTGTTTTCCCGAACTACATACGAGCATGTGTCTTGGATGCGATGAAACAGGACATGGAACCTGTCAGAAATGTGGTCTTTTGACATGCTGGGATCGTCAGGATCGAATTTCTTTTCTCGCTGTGCGAAGCGGTGATCTAGCTTCGCTTGTTTCTGCAAGATATGTCTCACTTCAGCATCAACGGGATTCGAGCAGGTACTTCTTAGTCCCTCATATTCGTTCTTGAGACGTGCTATCTCGTTTTCCAGATCGAACTCTCTGGCCTTGAGACGGATTACCTCCGTTTCTAGCTCGAGTTCCCTGGCTTTGCAACTGGTTATCTCGTTTTCCAGTTCGGACTCGCTGGTCTTGATATTCATAGCGCTCTTGCATGGAATTTGGGTGACTGACGGTCTCTGCAATGTAACTATGTTTGGTGGTATTGTGGTTCCGTTGGGCTGTGCACTGCCAGCTACTTGAACTGCGATATCCTGTGTTGAGAGTGGTATTGTTAGTAGGGAAGGCTGCAAATCAAGCCCGCCAACTGTGCTTGCTGTGTTTGATTCTGTGATCGGTAACCCAAAGTCGGTTGTCCGTCGGTCCGAGTCATTTTCGTCGTGAGAATCTTTTATGCATTTTAAAGCATCCGGGCTGGGGATATCTTTGTAAAATGCCTCGATCTTTGCCAGCTCATCTTCATTGAGGTCGAGGCTCTCCAGTCCATTCTCGTAGAGACAGCTGAATTTGCCACCACCCCTGTTGGCATAAGTTTTCCTCCACTCCCTGTACAGCTTATTCCTAAGCTGTTGATATGTCGAAAACTGAGCGCTCTTGATCATGGGGCAAGCATCGTGCTTGAAGTCCAGGTTGTTGTCGACACCCCACTTCACGTAGGCAAGAATTCTGTAGTACTCGTCTTTTGCCGGTGAATGATCGCGTGTGCGTGTAGGCTTTCTCTGAGTTTTTGGCCCTCTTCTATATTTAAGGGTGACGATTGGGCTTTTTTGTGAAGCCTTTTTGCGGCGAGTGATTGGAGGCATCGCAACGATTGAGGTTGTTGTTCAGAGATCGGAGTGTCTTATTTTGTTTTTATAGTTTACGGAGTAGAAAGGCGTGACTTTGATCAGCAGGACCGAGTTGGTATTAGTACTGAAGTACCTAGCTACATTCCTGTGCAGACATGGCGTGATGTAGGCTATAGGATGCAAATGAAGGTGGAGGAGAACAAAGAACGAGAAGGTGGGTGGGTAGATTAGTCTCTTGGCTGAGACACTACTTCTCTCTTTTCTCATTGTTGGTCCGTCGTTTTCGACTATATCATACCCTATCGCGCAAACGAGGCTGCGGTTTGCCGTCCCTGATTGGTGACTTATAGTCAATACAGCAAAGCAAAGCAAACATAACCAGGGTTGCAACCACCAACAGGCCCTTTGTTGTTTTTCGAGTTTCAGTGTTTGTTTATTTAACAAAAAGGGGGCCAATAAAATCCTGCAAAATTTGTAAAGACGCGACCAGGCTTATTTACTAGTTCCGTCGAGGTGTTATTCATCTCGATCGCATCGTCACATATATCCATGTCTCTGCCCTCTGCTATCCGTAACTCACTTTACTTTCACTTTCACTTTCACCTTTACCCAACCTGGCTTCAGTACCGGCCCTTATATATGGGTTCCTCAGTCAGAAAAATGAAGCTGTTCGTCGCCGTAGATTTCGGTGAAACGAATTCGGCAGTTTCCTACGCTGCAATGCCTAAGACGGTCGACCCCAAACATTTCCCGTCCGGCGATGTACAGTCGATTTCCAGATATAAATCTTTCCCACATGATAGATTCAGCCCGATGCGCTTCGAGGTACCTACAAAGCTACTATATCCTAGGGGTTGGGTTTTTCGACCTCTCGAAGAGCTCTGGGATGCGCCACCAGGCTCTATCAACCGCAACACTTCGGGTGTAAAGACCGAATCACCAGAACCCCAGCTACTTTGGGGCTGGGAAGTCCAGCGCCAAATGTCCATGTTTACATTCCAATCAAATCTAGATGGAACTCTAATATATCGTTTCAAAACTCTCATGGACCAATCCGAGAACCACAAGGAACATAAGCAAGATCTTTCAGTAGATCTGGAATCACTCTCCATGAATAGGTCTTGTGAAGAAAAGATTTCTGTCGCCGAGATGACTATGCTTGTCACGGTTCACTACTTGACCAAGCTTCTGGACTTTACCAATCGCGAGATACAGAAGAACCTTGGCTTAGAGGCCGACCAAATCGATGCTACAGAGTTGGCCATCTGTGTCCCCGTCATCTGGGGTCAGATGGCAATCCGCAACATGCAGTTTTGTATGGGACTGGCCGCAAGGCTAGCTGGCTTCCCAGGCGTGACGGTAAAGAACAAGTCCATTGACAATGTTTTTATTGTGTCGGAGCCAGAGGCTGGAGCTACATGGCTTCTATCAGCAGGTTTGGGTAATATTCACGTATTCTAGCGCGCCTTTTCCGAATATTCCAGGGATATTTCTGATCAATTCAACTTTCTAGGTTGGAAACACATTTGTCCTCGTGGACGCAGGCGGCGGTACTGTGGACGCTCAGACTTACACTGTCACCAAGGAAGCTCCATTGCGACTCCAAAACCAAGCAATTCGCCACAGTGGTATGTCTCATCTCTGCCTCGCGTTGTTCACATTCTTGACCATTTATTAAGGAGATTCTTGCGGCTCTAACGCCCTCAACGAGCTCTTATTCGATTACGTACTCAAAATTCTCGATGAACACGAGTATCTGGACGACCAAAACGGTATGAACAGAGAAGGCTTTGCGAGGAAGGCAGCCTTCCACGATTTTGAGACAATTTACAAAGCGGAATGGGACATGTTCAATCCGGACAATCCCGACTGCCTTTTCGAGATTCCTGGTCTAAGATTTAACCCACAGGACAAAGAGTCTGTATCTAACCGACTCACTGTCCCAGCGTAAGTGTTCTAACACACACCTCTCTCAAGGCCATTTTAACGTATCTCCAGTGCTTTCATCAATGCCATATTCCATCATGTTTGTGCAGAGGTCGGCGAAATCGTCAAAAATCAACTCAACATGGCGCACGAGAATAAGGTTGACGTCGATGTTAGTCACTCACTCACTCACTACCTGCGCGATAAGATGAGTCCATTATTAATTTTTATGTTTAGGCGGTGATTCTCATGGGTGGTTTCGCACAGTCAAGGTCTCTATGCGACTTTATCCAAGAGATGGTGCGTGAAATCGGCCAAATGCATGGCCGCACATATCGGATGCTTGATCCCAGTCAAGACGAAAGGTTTGCTTGACTCAACATGCATCCAAGCTAAAAAGGCTAACATGAATTCCAGTATAGGGTCTGTTGTCGATGCCGTTGCTGCAGGAGCCGTAGTGCGTACCCTCAACAAAGAAAGCGGCCCAAGAAGAGTGGCCAAAACCGCCTATGGTTTAGGCGTTTTCGAACCTTACGATAAAGAGGTCCATGGAAGCCAAGCCACTCTTGACGGTGTATGCGACCCTCGAGAGAAATATGTCAAATGTATCCAATGGGTATCAAAGATTGTCAGTTAATACTGCCATTGTCAAAGTGAATATGCAAGACTAACTGTCGCAGGGTACACTGATGAAGCCCAATTTCGAGATACACATTCGCCGCCGCCATCAGTTCCCTTGCACAGACGATAATGGGGTACTCACAAAAACCTTTGCAATTTGCGATGAGATATGGCTATCTGATTCCGACAGCAAAGACCACTATAGTTGGGATCACGAATACAACAAAGGTGTGTGTTCGTCATGCTGCAGTCCAGCCCAGTACCCGGCCATCTGACACTTTACTATAGGTGCTGAGTTGATTTATACGATCGAGACAGATGTCAGTCATCTCTTTAAACCGGGACCCAACAATCCTTTCCAACGTCAGTGGGGATCATCGTCAAAAGCCTCTAGGAATAAGAAAAGAAAAACACAAAACAGGTACTGGGAACTTTACTATGACCTAGTATACATGATCGACGGCCTCAACATGAAGTGTAAGTGTCTTGAGGGATGGCATGTCTTCATCTGTGCAGCAGTTGCTAACCATCAACATCAGGCATCCAGAAGTATGAAGGTGAGGTCCTCGGCGAGCTAGGCTTCAACATTGCATCAGCTCTGCCACCAGGGGCTGTTTGAATGCTGAATCAAAACAAACATGCACCGTATTAGGAATCACTGGTGGTTTTGGAAGCATGATTGTGTTGGGAAATGAGTTATTATCCACTCGGTCGGCATTTTCTGAGGTCGGTTGAGTGAGAGAGAGAGGGAAACAAATGACAAGATGTCGGCTTCTTCATTTGGGTCACAGATTCTAGGGCATTAATGGTTCAAAAGCTTAGTCAGCATTGTTGGAATCAATCCTCTTTATACAAAGCATCTCATCACTCTGGGTGGACTTGTACTGAGTTGTTGTGCAATGTAGTGGCTTTATGCTGCCGGTTTGAGGTCTGCTAACCTCAAGAGTGGCTGCTAGGAAACCCTCACTACAATGTTGGTCACGTAGGAGAGGGAGGGAGTGAGCCTGAAGCTCAACTCCAGTAGATTGAACTTTGACTAAATATATTTCATCTCTTATAATAATGAGAGAACCCGTTACTAAAAAAAAATCCTATTGTCTAATTTGGGTATCAATCGCCTTGTCTTTAGGCATATTCCTCTAGCCCGTACTCTGCATCCATCTCTGGATCATCTTCGTCGTACTCGCCGCCACCACCAAACTCTTCATTTCCGCCGCCGAATTCCTCTCCATCATTATAGTTCTGCGTTTCATCGTACTCCTCCTCGTAATCTTCCTCTTCATCCTCTTGTGGTGCCTCGGCCTCCTCTCCTGCGACGCTTTCCTCGGGCACCTCGGCGATGTCGTCGACGCCTCGAGTGCTCCCCGCCGCGCTCGTCTTTCGGCTCGTAGCTTCTGATCCAGGCCCATCAATGTTGGGTAGGTCAAAGATGTTACGGATGGCATCGTAATTAATCCTCTTTGACCAGGCGCGGTCTTTGGCAACGTTGACGGCTGCTTCGGCGGCTGAGCTGGCCGGGCTGGTCTGTCCTTCTCCCATTCGGGCGCGCTTTCGTCGCTTTCGTGTCTGCTTTGGCCGCTCGGCTTCGACCTTCTTCCGGAATACCTTTTCTTGATGCTTCCGTAGCCACTCCTTGTTCTGGTTCACCCAGATCATCTCCTTGATTTGGGCCTCTTCGGGCGATAATAGGCAATTGTTGACCTCGGGGTCGTCGGCAAATTCGTCTTCTGTAACATCCGCTGACATGGAGACTTCCTTCTGAGGGCGTTGCTGTAGAGCCCAGACTGTGTGTATTCGTGCTCGCTGCTCGGCAGTCGTGTAGGCCATAGCATGCTCATAAGTCAATGGATCGTTGAAGATCTCTTCAATAACGCCCTCCAATTCTTGTTCATCTTGCTCCCATTCCTCGTTGATGGGCAGTTGGGGCTTATCGCCTTTGCGAGCACGGGCGTCTTGGGCTCCGTCCTCTGCCATCTCTTCTTCCAAGGCATCCCCAAATTCTTCGACCAAGCTATCGAGTCGGACCACGTGATTCTCATCCTCTTCCTCGTCGTCGTTCTCCTCGTCCTGTGAATTCTCATTCAGTCTGTTGACGAGAGATGGGTCTTTGGCGATTTTGGACGGCAGGGGCGGAATGATGAAGCCATCGTCGTCACGGCGGTACTCGTAAACTGGAGCTTTGGAAAGGTCGGCGCCTCCTTCTATTAATCGCGGATCAATCCTGTCGGCCAAGTTATCATCCTCGTCGTTGTCCTCCGCATCTTCATCCGTCGAGGGTCGCTTTCGCTTTTTGTTCTTGACAGCCAGCTGCTTTTTGTACTCGGCGGTCTGCTTGTAAAATGACGGTGGATCGTGAGAGCTCTCCAAAAAGTCTTGCTTCAAGAAGTCTTCGACAGACATGCGACTGGATTCGGTGACTTTGAACTCTTGTAAACGGTTCTGAATTGTGTGGTTTGTGACTTTGACGATGTACACCACCTCGCGCACTGTTCGTCGGAAGTTGTGCATTCGTGCTGCCATGAGCAAACAGGCTCCGCAGATGCCTGAAGGTCGGCGACCCATGACCATCCAATCTCGACTCATTCGCTTGACTAGACGGACGGCATCTTCGGCGACCTTGGCCGTGTCTTGGTGAAACTCCATCTTTGTTGCGAACCGCCAGATGAGATCCTCGGGATACACTGGGATAAGACCATCGTTGCCAATTGGCACCACTTCGTTGAGCTTCTTGAAGATTCGGCCCAGCTTGAAGACGTTGAGCTGTACCAAATCCGCCAGATCGATAAGCATGACCTTGCAAGGTGGTTCGGCGCGACATGCAGCATACAGGCAAACCGCCGCGACACTGGCTAACGTGCGGCCCTGAATAAAATTTGCGCTGGAAGCAAGCTTGAAAACTTGTGTTCCTGCAGTGACCAGGCTGTCGCTGACATTAAGTTGTTGCGCGTAACCTTGCATCAAGCCCTTTGCTTCGCGAATGCTCTTCTCTCGATCCTCTGATCCACCAACCCTCCGGAACGCAGGGCCCATGCTGCGAACACCCGCTTGGTCGGCACCGATGAAAGAACCGTGTACAACAGCAGCACCCGAAGATGACTCTCCAAAAGTGACCTCTGCCACGATATTGCTATCGTCAGAAATGCGACCACAAGTTTGACATGTGCCGTCAACGACGTTCGGTTTCGGACAGGCCTTGTTCGGACATTGAGGGCGGTTCGGTCTGGCGAGTGCAGCATTTCGATTGACAGCAGCGACTCGTAGGTTATTTGATTGTGTATGGGCGGCAGCAGCTCGTCGTTCTTCTCGTTCGCGCATAGCTCGAACAGGGTTGGGCTTTGCGAATCGCGGTTTGACGGGCGCCCGCCCAGAAGGGCCCGATTTTGGTGGTGTAAGAAACGACGACATTGTGATGGCTTCTGTAGCAGTGTAAGTGAGTTGAAAGCCGGAATATAAGTCAGTTAGTTGGCTGGCTGGCAAATACCTTCTTCCAAACGTCCCCTAGACCGTCAAGGCGGCCGATCTATCAAGGCCGAAACCGCGATATCGAGCGCTTTTGAATGAAGCGCAAGCTTCAATATTCCAGTAAATAAAAAAGATTATCGCGATAAGAGACAGTGAGAATAGGCGCGGTTGGAAGGATACTGCCAAAGAAAATCGTGAGTGAGGAGGGAAGCGGGGTGGTTTTTTGGTGAGGGAGAGTGTTGGTCGAGTGGGGAAGAGTTTTCACCTCCGTGGACAAGGCCCCTGTAGCTTGAGTCAGAGGTCGGGGTAGTGTTGGTTCGAATACCAGTGAGAAGCTTTTTCACGGTTTTTCTGCGCCCACCATTTGCTTCTCTGAAATGATCTTTGTTCTTTGAAAAGTTGATTTTTCCCATAGAAAATAAAGAAAAACGCTTGATATGAGTTTACGACGACATTTTATTGAAGTGGTCGGTGACGACTGAGTGCCGTGATTTAACCGCGCGTGATAAGATTGGACTCCTAAACTTTAAGCTTTAAAGTTCCATAAATCTTGCCGAGGCAGAGGCGTAGGGTACGGGAAGCACAATGGGTACATTGATCACTGCGGTATAAACCCTTTATTTTGATGAATGATAGGTTAGAGTAGCTCTGTGAACACATAGTTTCTTCACAGTTCTTCCAATCCTTCTCTATTGGTGATATCTGTGTGTGTTATTGCCTACTAATCTATTTGGCGATCAATCACTCATTTGGCAACCACTTGTCATGTTGCAGTGCATCCTGCCTGGAAGCTTGGAGTCCTAAGCTTGCATGCTCCCATGACTTGTAAAAAGGTCCATTCTTTTCCTCATTTTTACAGCATCAATGCCGTCTCTCTTGCTCCTCCACTGCTGTACGCTGCCTCTCCCACCATTTCAGGCAACACACCAAACTCCGTTCCAAATGTAGCAACACATCCAACTCAACTATCCCCATCCCCCACCATTGCTTTTGCCCGTCCCCGGTCTCCAGATTCACAGCTTGGACTCCACTACATGTCAAGACCATGGCATTTCCATAATTAACCGTAAACAAAAGTCATTCGATTTACATAATTGCCATTTTAGCTATAGCCAAACTGCCTGTTGACAGGCATGGCGGAACCTCCGCTGCGGCAGTTCGCGCTTGGCCAATTACGTCAGTGCTGCCCCGCGATTGTCTTGAAAGACATCGTTTCACAAGACTATAAAGACAACGGCTTGTCCTTCATAATGCAACAATAGTATCTTATCCTCACCGTCCTTCTTTGTGATACCTAATTAAAAATGGAGACTCCTTTTACTGTCAAGGCTCAGCCGGGAACTGATATCTGGAAGCAGCCTCCTTCTACAGACGTCTTCACAGGTCTGTCCTCCCTCAGCCCCCCTCACTCACACTATTCATTCCCTTGCCATCGCTGTCTTCACTCATACGAGACCTCACACTGACTCATCTAGCCCCCTTCCGTCCTCACTCGATCGCTCCGCTGAAGCACTTTATCTCAGCAACAATCACCTTCCGCACAACCTACGTCCACCAGTACGACCAAGCCTGTCTTCTCCTCACCTTCACCAAGCCAGGTGCCCCCCGAAAGTGGATCAAGACAGGCATTGAGCTGTACAATGAGCACCCGCGCTACTCAACTGTAACATGCGACTCTTGGGCCGACTGGAGCGTTGAGGCGGTAGGACCCAACGATGAAGCTGGTGTCAAGAGTGGTGAAAAGAGCGTCACTATCAAGGCGATGAAGGTCGAGGATGCCCTGGGTGTTTGTCTCTGGGTCTACAGGGTTGATGAGAACGGCGAAAAGACGCCGCTTAGACAGACAAACTGGGTGTACGGCGACGAAGGTGGTGAGGGCTGGGAGCTCGAGGTCTCAGCTGCTGTCGCCAGGCCAGATCCTCATAAGAACATCAAGGATGATCTTGAGGCTACGTTTGACAAGTTGGACGTCGAATGGGAGAAGCCTACAGCTTAAACAAACTCACAAGTTAAGCAAGTATTGACAATACACACAAAGACATCACATGCAAGGAACATGAAGTGAGGTGGCCGAATTTCTCATTACCTCGACCCTGACGGTGCAAAGCGCCAGGGAGGACCGTTCAACGATCCCAAGTTGTTAATAATCATCAAGATCGTAACTTCATTCTCATCGGCGTCTCGCCGCTCCCAATAAACCATGCAGGAAGGATCTCCAAAAATTCCCATCTCCTCCAGCAAACAAAAAAAAAAGCATGGAAAGCAGCTCAAAAAAAGAGGACAAGGTTCGAGGTATCAGTCTTAAGATGCGAACCAAAAGCAAAAAGGGGTGACTCTCAGTACTAATCAAGGCGAGGACACACACGCAGTGTGTGATAAAGGTAAGGTAAGTCATTAAAGCCTTTCGTTCCCGAGACCCCCTTCGTAATGCAAAATCCAGAGTAGGAGATGTTTTTGTATCCGTTTCGCGTTCTAAGCATTGTTCAACTAAGAAAACACCTTTCAAAAACGTGAAGCCAAAAAAACAACCAACAAAACCAGACGAGATCCTTTTTTTTCTTCTTTTTTCCGTGAAAAGAAAAATTCCAAGATGGTACAAATGCAAGCTCGTTGCCAATTTCGGGGGCATTTGCTCGCGGGTGTGGAAAAGCAGCCAAGCATTCCAATTCTTCTCAAATCTCTCCTTCCAAAACTATGGTGTTGAACCAAAGACAACCTGGTCTTTTTAGATCATGACAAAAACGCCAAAGTAGAGTGTAGAGGAAAGGAAATGTCCCAGTGTCGTTGGGTATGTGGATATCAAAGCAGAGTTGTAAAATGACAAGACAAATAACAGGAAACTCGCGGTCAAATAGAACGCACAATAAATGAGCAGAGGATGTGAAGGACTTCGTAGGCGTCGGATTATACCCTCTCAGCTCGTGTATCATCAAAACTCGGTCGGCCAACCTCGCAGAAGGGGAGTCATGTAATAAAACAAAGCTCCTTAGGACGTCAATCTGATGATGGAGCATGACAAGCAACGCCGAATTCCAACTGTTCCTGTAAGCATCACTTTTTTTTGTGGTTTTCGTTCTTTTTCGCGGCTTTGGCGGTATTCCTTTTAGTACATGTCCTCCAGCTATGATCAAACACACGAGGCATCTGGAGGCCTGCTCGTTGGGTTATATATGTGTGTTGAGCTTGGCTTGAATCGCCTTAGACAGTCTTTGGCGTGCGAGCGTTGCTCACGTCAATGACGTCGTCGAGGTGATTGCACATAGCCACAAACAGGTCGAAGAATAGCTTGCTGCCGCCCGCCTCCATCTCGGCCTGCATAGTCCCGCTGCGCTTAAAGGTCTTGCGGCAGCGGATGATCAGGGCGAGGTAGTGAGCGCGCAGACGGCTGTCTGAGTCGGGGGTGTGGGCGTAGGCGTACTGAGCTGATCGAATAATGGTCCCGACATCAATGCCGGATTGCAGTCCCTGCTTGCGCAGGGCCAGACGCTTGAGCTCCTCGAGGCCGTATCGGTCCGCGGCGCAGTATACAACTGTGTCACGGAGAATGGCCATGTCGAGACTCGACAGATAGATAGTGGCTTCAGACGGGTTGTCTGCGCGGCCACCTCCGGTTTCGGGGTTGGGTGATGTGTGAGGTGTACGGGCTTGGTCCTCTAGTTCCCAAGAGTTGCGCTGCTTGTTGTGAAGCAGACGTGGGTAGTAGTCACCCTTGTAGAGATATTCGAGGACAGCCGAGAACACCTCGGGTTCTTCGTCGGGAAGGGAGATTCTTTTGCTCTGTTTCTCGAAGTTGTTTCCGCGACAGGCCGCCTCAAAGAAGGGCGACTGGCGGAGCACTTCCTCATGTGCTGCAAAGAGCCGACCATCTCGACCGACCGTCAAGGTGACGATGGGCGAGGGAGCAGGCGCGGGCGCGGGTGGGGGGATAGGCGCGGACTTTTGTGGAATTGAGTCCTGCTCATTGAGCGATCTTTGCAGCTTCGACATTTTCGTTTGGTCCCGGTGGGAGCCCGATCTCTTATGTCTCGCAGACTTGTCGACACGGCCGGGGTCTTGCGACCTGAACGAGCGCTTGAACATTGCTGCGGTTTTTATCGGAGGAAATCGGTAGATAAAGAATGGACTCGTGACGGGGATTTCGACGAGAGAAATACGGGGAGAATAACAACTCCGGGCTTTCTTAGGTATCGTGGGCTTGAGTAGAGAGTGACGAAAAGAGCGTAGAGATAGAGAGCAAAAGAGAAAAAGGGAAAAAAAAGAGTGTGACGCACAACAGAAAAGATTGACGAAATGGGCCCGGGTACCTAGAGAAATATGTCCTTCTTTCAAGACGAGACAAGACAAGACGATATCCTCCAAGTGAATCTTTGCGACCCTTTTTTGATTGTGAGTGGGGGGGGGGGAGGAAGAGAGAAGGAGATCGGGGTCTGGGGGAGAGAGCTGTATTTATTTCCATGCAGATGTCATCACCAGCCATTCATAATGGAGGCCCTAATAGGGTCTAAACGCCGCGGGGTCCAGAGGCAGCCAGCGCGACGTGCAGCTTTTGCGACGTGCAGCCTTTGCGACCTGAATGATTTGCAATTTGATAGGCTTGATGATCTGTTCAAGGCCCTAGTCGCTTTTGTGCCTGATACTGTTGCGTTGCATTGAACAGATACGGGCGTTGTTATATCAGGCTTGTTGGCTTGCTGGCTTTGCAGCTGGGAGTCATCTTCACCATATGTACCTTGTACTTGTAAATGCCCTACAATTCTTGAGCTTGGAGTTGGATCCAGCTGCACCGTGCTTCTCAGTATTAACGCCCAACAGCTCACCGTCATCTCTAGTTTCTGTCCTTGGTTTTTTCTTTCTCTGCCCATGTTGGTACTCGTCATTTGCACGGTCCCAAGTAAACAAGGCTCGTCTTACATCTACGTCAATCGATTCCACTCTGTTGTAGCCACTCCAACCCCTCTCAAGCATAAACAGTACAATGTTACTCGGTTAAATGCCCTGTCGTTGTACCTCACCAACTCATTCGTCCGGTACCCAATCGTCAGGCTCTGTGAAGACGCTACCGAGCCGTCCCATCTGTACTAGCAGATCCTGAAATGTGATTGGTGAACTTTTTACAACGGGGGCTGGTCGGGTTGCATCAGGATGGTGTCGACAAGTCCCTGTCGCACGCTGCTTCACGACGCCGCAATATCTAAGGTGCATCTGGCACGCAATTTCACCCGAGACACTTGATCTACTTAACGGCCAAGCAGGGTCATGGCTTGGAACTTAAAACGTTCAAATGTAAAATATGACGGGCAAATAAAAACATACACCGTTGCGAATGGACCAGTCATCTGTACAATCATATTGTCGTGAAGTTAGGTCAATTTCAGGTTTAAAGAGGTTGCTAACAGATAAAATATACCAAAACCCTGCCCCAGTCGTGTATCAGTCTACCTTCAATAATCTCTTTCAAATCAATCGAGACGCTTCCAGTTGGTGTCTCAAATTGAACAACCCATAATTAGAGGACACTCTATACCAATTACCACTCCCAATTGCTTCCCCTTCAAGAGTCGAGGGCCGCTTGTGCAGCAGCGATGGCTCGAGCCTCGTTCTTCGATCGTGTAAAGCTCTCTCGGGAAGCGACGAAGCCCTGCATGAGGATATACACTATTGCGCTCGTTAGTCTCGTATGTCTTCTGGGCGTGGTGCCAACTTACTGATAGGCATCAATAGCACAAAGCCGATCGAGTAGAGGGTGATCGCTTCATCTGAACCAACCTGCTTCTTGTCGAGCCAGAAGAAGGGAAAATAGTCAGTGACCAGTCGGCCAAAGGCAGCCCAACCTAAGTAGGCGGTAGCAAAGAAGAGGATGCCAATCAGGTGGAGTCCAACGGCCTGCAGTATGGATTGTCAGCAAAAAACCTGTGCCGCTAAACAACAACTTACGTATGGACGTCGGATGCTATTGAGACACAGGATCTCGATCACCATGATCAATGTTCCAAACGCATACAAGGACAGGATTATGAAGGCTCGGAACCATCCCTCACCAAAAATGTCCGTGACTGTATCGTGGTTAGAGATAGACCTGCGTCACGAAAGAGTTCTCTTACATGGAGGCTCAGGGTGCTCCTCGGCGTATCCAGCCCATATAGGTATGGCGGTACTGTTGGGACGGCGAAGCTCTGGCTGAGGCTCGCCACAGCAACCCTCACCCTTCTGCTGACGGCTGATGAAGAAGTAGATCGTCGAATTGGCGAATGCGAAAACGACAGAGATGGTGTAGAACAAGGTGAAGTGAAACTGCTTTCGGAGATTACCCATGTGCTTGGGAAGCGACATGCATCTGATGAGCAGTCCCTCCACTCCGCCCATGTGTCGATCATGGTGGTGGGGGTAGTACAGATGAGTGAAAGTCCAGGACTAGACGGTCAGTTAGCCACTTGGACAGGACAAAAGCCCGCCTGCAACTTACAAAGGTCTGAAGATGGTACAGAAAGATGAAGAAGAAGCTGATATTGGCGAAATCGAAGATTATACGCCACTTGGAGTACTCGCTATGCTCATGGAGCTCGAAGTTCAGAATGAGAATGCCCACAGCGATGAGAAACGTCAACACCAGGCCTCGCAAGATGACGAGGACGTTCTGGGGTATACACGACCATGGAGAGTGACATGCTCGGAGGAAAGCAGGCTTTGCATGAGTTAGATACAGAGATCTCGTAGAGGTGCTTGGGACTTACATGGTCCTGCATGACATTGGGGCTGGGAAGGCCATCAGCATTCTGAAGAAGGGGAGCTGAGTCCATCGCGAAGGATCAAAGCTGAACTTCGGGGAGCGGTAGGGTGATGGCAAAAACAATGCGGATGATTAACTGTAGAAAAGGGAATGTTGGAGTTAAGATGCCTGATGGAGCCAAAAATGCGTAGGTGGTAAGGGATCGAAGAGGTGATGCTGATCAAGACAGCAAAGATGCGTGACGATGGAGGATGGAGAAGCAAAACACTCCGGGTGTTAAGTCTGCGAAGGCTATTTCAATTTAATGGCATGATTGAAGAAGTCGCGCTGGGTTGGAAACACGGAAGGCGCCCCTTCCCACTGTGATTCATGTGAGGCAGTTACCCAAGAGATGCTGTGAAGGGAAGGAGCAGGAGTAGGAGCATTGGTTTCACTGCCGCGACTAAAGCACAGGCTACTAAGGGTTATGAAAATTTTGGTATTATCGACAGAGTCATCGAAGTGATCTCGTTGCCGAGGTATATATATCGTACAGACATCAATCGTTCAACGCTAAAGAGACCATTTATTCCTTCTTCTGGGCAGCGCTTTCGTGACCCTCGCGCTCCATTCCCTGACAACCGGTAAGCTTGCCAGCAAGCTCCTCGGCCTTTCCATATCCGTTCTGGTTGTTGGGGTCGCTTTGCGCTCGAAGTTCGCCAGCCTTCTTCATGTCGGCAAGACCAGCGGCCTTGTCCTGCTCGCCTGAAGCCTGCCAGGGCTGAGAGCCAGTGATGGCACCAATGGTGGCCTGGGATTTGTAAGAAAGAGCATTGGGCAACATGGAAGGATACATACCTCTGCGGCACCCTTGACGTATTGGGCGTGGCTGCCGATAAGACCGGGCTGCTGGTTGTTGTTGTCGGCCATTGTGGATGTTTGGTTGGTGTAAGTGGTTGAGGTTGTACAGTGTAAGGTGCTTTTGCTGTAGGAGTTCAAGATGATCTTGTAAAAGGAAGTGCTTGAGGGAATGTCAGAATAGAAAGCAGAGTCCCCAAACAACCATTTTAAATACCAACCTCCCTACTCGCCTACAACGCCGATGACATCGATCTCATGCTTCGCATACAGTCATGACATCACCTTCTTCGAACGTGACACCCTCCGCGTTAGGCCATTTATAGCGACAAGGTCCCTAGAAATATGGGTATACTTTATTCAAGCACCGCCACAGCTGCCGCCTCAACGCCCCAGCTGTCTCGACTACAGGTGGCCCGAGCTTGTCGAGCTCCCATGAGCCACATGTCCTCAGCGCGAATCCTCCATCAGCTGCATCGTGGAATTATCAAGCTCTCCAACATTATCGCTCCAAGTCACGCCATTGCTATACACCAGTCACGATGCTGTCAAGTCTTGGAAACCCGCGGCAGGCTGCTGCGCAGGTCATGAACTTCGCGCTCATCCTGTCCACGGCCTTTATGGTACAAACCCGTGTCCTCTCTGATGCATGGGACGCATGCTAACGTCGTCGCAGATGTGGAAGGGTCTCTCCGTTATCAGCGATTCACCGTCACCGATCGTTGTCGTTCTCTCTGGCTCAATGGAGCCTGCCTTTCAACGAGGCGACCTTCTCTTCCTATGGAACCGAAACCTGATGGCCGAGACCGATGTGGGCGAAGTAGTGGTTTATAACGTCAAGGACAAGGACATTCCCATTGTGCACCGAGTTGTACGCAAGTTTGGAAAGGGGTACGTTTCCAATACACAACAAATGATATAATGGCTAACGGCACGCAGCGACAAGGCACAGCTTCTCACAAAGGGCGACAACAACCTCTCTGACGATACGGAGCTCTACGCTAAGAACCAGGACTATTTGGTGCGCAAGGACATTATTGGCAGTGTTGTCGGCTACATCCCGTTTGTCGGCTACGTGACAATTCTCTTGTCAGAGTACCCTTGGTTGAAGACGGTGATGCTGGGTATCATGGGTCTTTTGGTCGTTCTGCAGCGAGAATAGAACGTTTGACACGAAAGATGGAGAATTTCATGGGGTATATATATGGCGGACAACATTCGAATATTTTGTACGAAAGCGAAGCGTCACCCAGTGTCGTCAGTGTCGATTGATACCCGTTGCAAGGATTGCTGCAAAAGCACGTGTTTGTGATTTCCGGCCAGGACAGAGATGAAGGATCAAAGCGTGATAAATTGTGGTGCCAAGCCGGCAGAGACGAAGTGACAACAATATCGGTAGGCCGGTCGCCGGCTTGGCAGCCTCTACCAGTCTTATTAGGCGTCGAGCCCAGAGTAGTAGCTGAGTGGCAACCTGAGAGGTCTAGTGAGAGCGCTACCAGAACTTGTGTTGGTTGAAACACATGAGTCATTCTTGGTTGGCTGAGATCAATGGCGTTTAGGCTGTAGCCCTATGAAATCGGTTTCTTGCAACTCGGCGATTTCCCTTTCACGTCCCCCTGGACTAATCTCAGCGGCATATGGATCGATACCAAAAGGGGCTAAAGGTATCGTCGTCACAAAGGAATCTCAACGGCGGCCGCCAAGGATTAATGGAAATTTTCAAGGTCTTTTACTTCTCTTTAGCGAGTTCTATTCCAGAAGGAATTTGGTTGGTCTTTATCTCCGGCAGTGGCTTTGCAGCCTTTCGCGAGTTCTTGAGTCGATCCATGTTTCATATCTCAGCTCCTTTTTAAGAAAAGGGATGCAACACCTGCCAAACCAACAACCACCAGGATCATGGCTGTACGGCATTTGGGCCTTTGTATGAGAAACAACTTGCGACACTGTTAGGACAAGGTGCAGCCCAGGCTGGGCAAGTTCTCGATTGACTAGAAAAGCTGCTTTGCCTCATGCAAACAGCGCTTAGGCGTGTCTCGTGTACCCCTTAGATCAACACTCCGGGATTAAATACTCCATCCATCACGCTACCGCGTCCATGAGACCAATGAAACGCAGGGACTAACACTGTTTTCAGCCCCTGCAAGGGTCAAGCAATGTCATGTCGTCGGTTGCTTTTGATCAATGTCGCCTGCCTGGGGGGTTTCATCGCTTGGCTTTTAGTAAAGCGAGTAGGCGAGCAACTAGCTTATTAGTAACTATAAGTTTCTTTTACTACCCGTCGTATTGTGCAAAGGACCTCTTTTTCCTATTTCCTATTTGGTTCTTCCGTCACCCAGTCATTCGTTCGCTCATTTGTACTTACTACCTTTCTGTTGTATTCTTTTTCGCTTTGTCTCTTTTTCATTTATTTTGTACTATACAACTATACAAAGCAAAAAACAATCCGCTCGCTTGCTTATACGACAATTACCTCGCGTCGTGTGAGGTTTCTACACCCAAGGGAAGGGTGGTAACGACGACACACATCAACGAGTGATAAATTCCTCACATCAGAAATAATTCGATCTCTCTCTAAACGAAATTAAGTAAACAAATACATCTCGAGATGGCACCCGAAGCCTCTTCTCAAACGGACAACGCGCCGCCAACATCACCTAACCCTGCTTTCCCTCCGAATGCTCAACATCCTGCCCAGACGTTCGACCAGCAACAACAATCGCAGCAGCAACAGGCCGGATTCCAGCAGGATCCTCGAAGCTATGGTCCTGCCTTTGCGCCCTACCCACAACAGCAGCAGCAGCAGCCACCTATTCCACCACAATGGACCCCTCCTCGAGTCCAAGAGACCAAGGGTTGGATGATCACCAAGTTGGCGCTTCACGGTATCGACATTGCTACATGCATTGTTGGTCTGGCTCTCACGGGTGCTTTGAAGAACGTTGAGACCCTCGGCTTGGTGGCGGTCGGCGCTTGCCCTCTGGTATGACTCTAATCTCTATTTTGACGTATATGTACTAACCTCGACAAGTTTGTCATGGCTATAATCTGGGATATCGCAGAACTCCTCACTCGATTTGGACGTAAGTGGAAGGCTGGCATTCATCCTGGCGCCCACGTCGCTATTCATCTGTTCATCTGGCTCGGTGCCGCTATCGTTGGTGGTCTGGAGAGCACTTTCAGCGCTTACTACACCTCCTTCGACTACCTTGATGAGGATTGCGAATACAACCGTAAAGAGAGGCGATATGTTTGTACGAGCAGCGAAGGCGTTGCCAGCAAGCAATCGCTTTTTGTCGCACTGTCAGTCTTCACCTGTCTTCTCTGGCTCTGGCAGTTCGTTCTCTTCGTCGGTGCCTGTATCGATACACAAAAGCGAAACGCTGCTTTGAGGAAGCCCGTCGTGGTATGGGGTGGTCCTCCTTACTGGGGACCCGGAACACAGGGTTTCCAGCAGATGCCTCAGTACTACGCAGCTCCTCAGGGACAGGGCTTTCCCATGCAGACCTGGACACCACCACAGAACGCTCCTGGAAATAGCAAGGAGGCAGCGACTACGACTCAACCTCAACCCGCAGCAGAGCGATATGCTTAAAGAACGGGGATGCAAGGTGATGAAGAAATGAGAAGCTCACTCGACTTCGTTCGATCTGGCGTTTCAAGGTCATTTATTCCACGCCCCCCAACTCATGATTCCGATACGAGGCGTTGCAGTGTCTGATCAGTTGGAATCGCTATGCCTCATGAACTCAGATACCCTCAAATAGTTCGAAGCTATTGGCTAAATAACAAGAATAGTGCAGTACTTACTGTAACATATTCTCTTCTAAACACAAGGAGAAAGTGACAAGAGATAGAAGACCATTTCAATTTATATGTATTAGATACCTACTTATAATCGAGGAGTTTTATATGTGCACGTACATGAATTGAAGAGACTGGGGGCAGTCAACCCAGTCCAGCACAACGAATTGTCAGCGAAAACTCATGATAATTGTGCTGTTGCAGATCGCAAAAAATAGCACGCTCGAGTTGTTGTTTCGGCAAATCAACTTATCTTGATACAAGCGATTTGGTCATTATTATGGGGAGAAGTGCTTCTTCTGGGTAGACTTGTAAATGATTATATTAGCATTGTTTTCTAAAGCCAGGCTATACCATGGTTATAGGACTTAAAGCTTGAAACCCTACCTAAGATAGCTGATCGTTTTTCAGGGCTATCGATCTGTGGATTTAGCCCACCACGTCTCCAGTATACTGATAGACCTGAAAACTCCTCAATCAGATCTATTATCTACATTACAATAATATTAAGAAACCATAAACGAAGATCCGATTGTGTGGTGAGTGTATCAGTAGAAGTATTTCGTCATCACATTACCCTACACCATCAACGACAACAGCACAGCGTCGCATGCCAAAAATGCCAGAGCTATGGCCCAGCACTAAGACACTAACGATGACAATGACCATATGGAACAGGATCTCAAATCGATATTAACTGTCAGGTTCTTACTGCGCCGTCTGGGCTTAATGTTATGCTCAGTCTTTCAGATTGTACGCAATATAAGACACTATTCTGAGCAAGTTTGATAAAAGTCGCTGCGCTGGCGCAATGGTTAGCGCGTTGCTTTCCGGTGGCAAAGGTTCCAAGTTCGAGTCCTGGGTGCAGCTTACTTTAAGTTTTGCATACCTGTCATGGGTGATGCTATTCTTTTTTGCCGTTCCATGGAGATAGGATATGAGACAACTATCTCAACAACAGCCATCGAGGCCTCATTGTTTTGATCTTCTGGCTGGTGGATTTGACCCACTGTTGAGATCTGCCCCCCGGTAGCGATCCGTTTCAGATGGCACCTTGCGTTCGTCTGTCAGTATCCTGTCATGTACCTCTCCCCATCGACCTACTTCATAAAGTACATTGCTTCGGGCCTTGTTGGCGTGCGTCCTGAGCCCAATGATCCAGATCACTCATGCTACGGAACCCATGGGCAGCTCTAATCAGGATCAGAAACTGGCCGATGTGTGCGCTGAACTGGCTTGCTGGGACGACCCTATAACCATTTCCATGTTGAGGATTCTGGTAGTCCTAAATGGTTGAAGAGAACTCACATCGAGAACAATGTGGGCAATATTTTAGAAAAGGCCTACGTCCTCAGTTGCGCAAGGTTCAGACAGGTCTGGTCTCTAGCCTATCATCTTAGACGGATTCCAGCAGGTGGGTCGCGCCGATTTGCTGCTCAGGTACTCTGTACCTGCCGTTGCAACGCCCTAAGCTTCATCGTATCTGCCTTAACCTTGTTGCTCGTGTGGCTTGACGTTAGAGGAGACTGTTATGTTTCTACAACGCTGAGACTACTGCTTCAAGCTCAACGGAAGAGATCGAAACCACTTCCGTGATCAAGGCAACACCACTACAGCAATTGGCAGTTCGGGGCCATCCTAGGATCAAATGGTGGACACATGTAGAGGACATTTGTCTGACAGCTCCAAGTAACTGCAACTTGTACAGTTTACAGAAAGATTTGGGTGTTGGACTGTGACTCATTCCATCATTTCAACTTTCTTGTCAGACGTCGTTAGCCTGGTGACCTGCCAGAATACATAACAAACATTTAGATCGCCGTTGTCTGGCGGATCGCGGACAGGTAGAGGCAGTCCTAGACAACGTTTGACTGAAAACATACAATATTGTAAACAACGATTGTGACTCATCTTAGCCTGTACTGACCCTTGCATGGTATGTCGTGCTGCCAAGCGCTGATACTTGTGTGACTCTCGGCCAGTCTGACTGTGACCTACCACCACACAAACATGCCCTAGCAACAGGATTTATGAGTCAATCAAATGGCAAAAGGCAAACAAGTATGCGGCCGACGTGCTAAAAATCAGTGCAACTTGAATGTGTGCGATATACGCAGCCAAAGAGCAGTTGACTGAGCAAACAGAGACTCCCCAAGCGTGTGGCGTATACTTGGACTGTTTCATCACCCGCAAGGCGGCAGTGTGCATTTTAGCCCGTGTTGGAAATTTAGACAGTCACACCCATAACATTCGACATTGACGAAACAGGTCGATAAATCATTTGAACAGTAAATGAAATTGGTCGCTGCGGCTTTTATCTACCTCTAGACCCATGGACGGAAACACCAGTAAAGAAAAGAAAGTGCATGAGAAAAAACTTTTATCCGATTCCATCATCAACACCATCAAAACATTAGTGACATCAACCTTTTCTTTTGATGCCTGGACGTCGCTCTCTCTGTTTCCAATTACCAGAGAGGTGAGTCGCTGATCCTCCGATATGCTCACCCGGCTTTTCGGCCAGGCTGAAGCTGGTAGGGTATCATCTCCAAAGGAAATCCGTCCCGGTCCCTTGGGGGAGGGGCTCTACGCTCCCGAGCACGCTGTAGACATGGGTCGTGTTAACCCGAATGAAATCAAGTAAGGAAAAGTTGTAAAAAGAAGGTAGTGTCGAGGCCAGGGATAGTAGTAACTATGCCGTCCTCGTACGTTTTTGGGGGGTGAGTGCACTGCATCAGATTTGTAGATAGTTCACATCAGATATGCTTCTGTGCCTCTTGTGACTGTCGCCAGCCTCGGTGGGTGCCTTGCGTTTAGCAGACACTTGCTCAAGGGGGCTGCGTGTGGCATCGCTCATTTGTCTCTTGTGACGGCGAGCGGGTGTCAGGGGAATAGCAGCAGTGTCAAAACGGTCCGATTTGAGACCCTTAAGTGCAGTATAGTTGTACGGACCGCTGAAAGCTAGCGAGTCCTGAGTGGCCTGGTTGCTCAGGATGAGCTGTTGGTTAATTTGGTTACGACGGAATGCTCCGACGTTCTCAGGTCTGAGATGACCGAGGACCTCCTTCTCGCTGTTGGCAGTAGTGGGTCTAGCTGGAGTTGAGGCGGGATCCCAGTTGTCACCACCCTCCTCTTCGCCAGAAGAGTCGTTCTCCTCCCAGGCGATAAAGTCGTTGAGGTCCAGGTTAAGTTCCTCGTCTTCTTCCTCCTCGTCCTGCAAACTAGGCGCAGTCGAGCTTTCGTCGGCGGTGTTGGGTTCTGAGGGGAAAGGGAAAAAGGCCTCAGCAGGACCCATGACCTGAGCCGTATTGAAGAAGTCGCCGAAAGAGTTGGCAGAGAACATAGCGCTTAGCATGAGGTTGGCGGAATGGCTCATAATAGGCGACTCAGGTCCCTCCGTTGTCCAGGGGAAGTTGAACTGTTCGGGCGAGAGATCCAGTTGGTGTCGGCGATGAGGAGTAAAGATCATCATCTTCCCAGTGACGGGGTTGAGGACAGCAATAGGCTTCTTGTCTGAGCGGTCCAAGTTGTAACGTCCCAATCGGGGCTGGCCACGCTCCGCCTTGACAGGGCTATCGGCTTCTGAGTCGGAGATGTCGCTCATAGGGTGGGAAGGACGTCGAGTCTTTCTTCGGACTGGAGGCTCGGGCTCGTCCTCTTCGGTAGTGTCTCCATCGGCTAAAAATGTTAGTAATGACCAGTGAAATCGCGCTGTAAAACTTACTCTCGTAACCGTCCAACTCGGTTGGCTCCTCAAAGAAGGGTACGGGAGTAGTAACAGCAGTGGCGGGCTGGGAAGCCATTGGAGTGGCAAGGGGGGTCTCGTCAATGTGGCGGAAGATTTCCTCAGCATCTGACTCCTGCTCTTGTTCTTCGTATTGGTTGTTGAAGTCCCAGAAGGATCCAGAGCCAGAAGACTCATCGGGGTCGTTCTCGATCTCTCGGCGGAATGAAGGGTCCAGTGTATTTTGAGCAACAAAGATGTCGGGAAAGAAACCCCCGATCTCATCGTCGGTATCGGTGTCGTCGGAATCGCTTGAGGGTACGTCGAAGTGGACATGACGCTCAACAGGGTTATCCGTGCCAAAGATGTTTGCATCTTGGTAGACATCGGGTTGGTCCTCAACATCTGAGACGATGCCTCCCCAGCTGCCAGCATCGTCGTCTTCGTCGATATCCAAGCCTTCTTGTTCATCTTCGTCTTCGTCATTTTCCTCCTCTTCGTCATCGTCATCCTCCTCAATGGTTGGTTGCGGCCGAGGAGCTGGCTGAGGGGTCGGGGGAAGGGCCTCCTCGAAAATGTTCTCCTCCTCGGCCGCAGCTACATCATCTTCATCGTCGTCAGACGAGTCGCTGATGTCTTCTACCGCAGAGTATCCGCCATCGTCGGAAAGATCTAACGAGGAGGTGGAGGGAGTGTCAGACACCCGGCGGCGACGGTTGGCGGTCTTGACCTTGACCGGGGCCGCAAACTTGCGCTTGATATTGCGAGACATGGTTCTGATGTGATTCGGAATACTGTATGTGTTTTCTTTCCAAATTATCGTGCAATGATTTCTTGGAGATCTTGTTCTTAGTTTAGTACTGTCAGATGGAGTCAACTCAAGAATAGTCTTTAGTGCTCGGCAAACTGCAACAGTGATAGGATGATAATTGAAGATGTTCAATAACTTATTCTCTCGAACAAGGATTCAGGAACAACAAGTATATCTTGTGTTGGAATATCGGATAAGGGTAGGAGGGTTGAGTGGTGTGTCGGAATATATTGTGTCAACAGGTTATATCAAGAGCCCTTTTAAATCAGGCAAATCGTGGAATGTTTGGTTTCAGAGACAGACTCTCGGTGAAGCATTCAGCTACAAGAGCGGGAAAGCCTGTAAAGAACTGTGTCGAGAGAAGATTGACTGGTTAACTCGAAGAACTGCTGGACTGCGAGCCGCGACAGGGAAGACAGCCACGGCCCGCAGTGGGCGTTTACAGCTCAGCGACGGCCGAAGGCATGGTTACTCGACTTAGTTCTTGGTATGGATTGTTCTGGGTGATTGTAAGAATGTCGACTTCGTTGTCTGAGGTTTTGAATTGGGTTGTTGGTGTTGAAAAAGGAAGCGAGGGGAGAGGAGGACAGAAATATCCAATCCCAAATTTTTTGCGCACTCTAAGTGGGGTCAAACCTGATTGGGCAAAGTATCTCGAGGCAGCCCCAGTGGGCGTTGGTCAGTGGAGTGGACAGTGGACCTTACCGGGGGGGAGGCGTGAGTGCGGGAGGAAGGAAGGTACACGATACGCTAGTCTACGTTGGGGTGGCCATTAACCGTCACCGCTACTTGAAGCCATCAGGTAGAAACCCAACCATGGACGAGTATATATTGAGAAGCGCCGATGTATTGACTGAGACAGTATTTATGCAAGGAGACTATTCTGTGGTATCATGGCATGCTACATGCAAAATTGATTGTGGGTGAGCAATTCTGTATTGTATGTATGCTATCAAACCAGTATTCCAGAGACAAGCAAGCGCTGCGAATAGGTCTCACAATGGCTCGGGCTTTGAGCCCAATTGATGGATCTCCAGTAACCTCAAAACCAGATGCCCCATATCTCCTGGTCCGTGAGGCGAGCAAAGTCCGAATTAGGGGACCAGTCAAACCCCAGAACGAAAGCACGACACTGATGAGCATGAGCATGGGACGTCAATCTAATGTACGACTAGGGAGATGCAAGAAATAATATTGGATACCAGAGCAGTGCAGTCCTCGGTAGGCGTTTTACCTACGTACAAGACACATCCTAGCTACAGTTAAACGAATAAAGTGTAGGGTGGCTTTGCATCGTGACTATATTTATCTAAACCTACCTCAGTATAAGGCCGATACAGAGTTGCCTTCTTTTCAGGAACCAATCTATACAGGCACAAGACCAACTGCAACGACCCATCTCGTACGAGAATGTCCTCGGTTTGCCGCGCAATCGTGACCCATCCTGATCCAGGCACGGTAGAACAGACGCTGGAGCCGGGATAGCCAAGCAAGAAATCAAGACCCCTCGTTTTGCTGCCTCCAACCGAAGCCAAGCATTTCTCAAATCTTGAAGCTCTGCAGTCGACAGCTCCACCATCAAACAGGGGGCGTCGTGAGCTAACCTGAGGCGGTTATGTCAGTGGTCCAGTCTCAAGTGCCAAAAGACCAGACAAGACTTGCAGGAGGGGGACCCAGAAAAGAAGAAAAAAGAGGAGCTTTTGCTTGCATCTATCGGACGAGGTCCAGAGAAATATCGTCGTCGGACTTCTCGCTGGTACTAGACGTCTGCCGAAAAAAAGGCGAGCAAGAAAGGCCGAAAAAGAATAAGAAAATTTGTCCCCGTGTTGATGTTGCCACGGACACTGGTGGGGTTCATATGAATGGCTTGACCAACATTTTTTTCTTCATCTTTTTAAGCGACAACCGGAGTTGACGAGAACTAATTACTCGAGAACCCGCAGTAGGTAAAAGTCTCGACGCAACGAGATATCCATTCAATTGGGACAGAAAATTTCTGAACAGGCAAGCTAATGGATCAATGACATTACGCGCTGTCTTTGTGCCTGAACTTGGATGACCTTTTGGGCGTTACGTACCTAGATAGATATCCATAGCTTGACTTGGAACAGAATGTCGATGCTATTGTTTCTTCATGTCCATGCCCACCAGACTCCATAGAGCACCTGTGTGTTTTAAACCGGGTTCAATTCGAAACAAACAGTGTCTCTACTGTACACAGTACTTCTACCAACGCACCCATTCAATGCTGTCTTATTCACTGCTATCGTCATCTCAGCAATTTGACCAAACCTAGAGCCCCTCATTCCCCCTCCCTCTTCGTGAAAAAAAGGCACTGCCGTCATCAGTAGCTCTTAGCGTCAGACCAATTTTTAGAGCCAGAATATCCTCGTAGCGCGGGACTGTCATTGCCCAGTAAACGGTGCCCCTCTCGCGGATCATCCTCAACCTTTTCGCTCTTCTGACTTCTCGAGTCGAGCTCCGGATTTACCAAGCATGACCTCGGCATTGACTTTGTACCTCCAGGAACGAGCCATGTCGCAGAATAATGCGGCACAGCTCCCTGATCCTGAAATTAAGATGACACTTTTGCAAACTGAACACACAGAGAACTCAATGAGTCAATCGACAATCATCTCCCCAGAAATCAGCAGCTCTAGAGAAATCTTCATTGGCTGGTTCGTCCCGCTGTCACACTCACACACCCCTTTGCCTACCCTGGTAGCCGTAGTCTAGGCTGATGATGACTCTTTGCTGCCACGCATCCTGGCTGCCACGAAGCTTCAAACCTTTGGTAACTTTTCTTGCATGTGAATCAATGCATCCCGCATTATGTAAGTATTGAGTTCGCTGGATACTGCACCAAAGATAGTCTTTCGATCAGTAAGCCTTCGGCGATAGCTAAATCTTAATTTCGTTCGGAACTTCTTCAAGGAGAGCTGTAGTCGGTATGCTGAATCTTACGATGTGCCACTCTGAGTGACACCACTCAATGGTTTGATCCTGGTCCCTGAGGCGACCGTGAAGAATTGAAAGCTGGAGGACATCTCCACATTCTCAACTTTTTTTTTTGGAGGGGACTCAGATGTTTTCGTCGTTGATCTGTGCTCGTATCCGCGCGGATGGCGCTTATCGATATCTAATCTTATCTTATCGGCGACAAAATAATTGCCGTTGTCCTGCCAGCCCAACCGGACCAACGAAATAGAGTAAACACGCTCCCGCTAGGATTGTAACGTCAAATCCATGAATCCACCAGGCTAAACAGTTCTCGTCACGTCTTCTCCACGTTTGGTTCTGCTTTGCATTTGTTCCTGCATCCTAGCGAAATCTTTTGAGCTATCGCAGCGATCATAGCGGCATGGAGTCTTCACGCAAAGCATCACACAACCTGTTCGAGGTTTACCTGAGACTACGACCGCCGCCCTTGCGAAACGGTGATGGAGAGCGCATCCTCGAAGTTGAATCTCTCGAAGACGACTCGAAATCGACCCATGTTGTGCTAAACCCCCCTACCGATCGTCGACGAGCCATCGAGAAGTTCGCGTTTACCCAGGTGTTCGAGGAAGAAGCCAGCCAACTCGATGTGTTCCACGGTACAGAGATCGTTCCCTTTGTCGAGGGCGTTCTCGCTCCCGAAGGTGGCGAGGGAGCCGACGCGGTTGTTGCTACGTTAGGAGTCACTGGCTCGGGCAAGGTAAGCTTCGCGTCTACGCCAGAAGGACGTTGCTAATGACTGTAGACACACACGATCCTCGGTAGCAAATCCCAACGCGGCATGACCCAGCTTGCAATGGACGTGCTCTTTCGATCCATCGGCGAAAACATGATCGACGGAAACGATATCTTTACAGCGCAGGATTCTCTTCAGGAGTGTGATGAGGCTGAATCATCTCTGACCATTGCGTCGCACTTCTTGAGTCCATCCTTTCGCGACTCAGTGGCATCCAGAGCGCCGTCACGAGCCGCCACGCCAGGCCTTGTACGACCCCCGACATCAGCCCTTTCCTACATCAACTCTCCCATAACCCAACACGTCTCGAAGCTCGCCAGCGCGTTGTCTGGAGACTGCACACCAAGTCAGAAAAGTGTACGGCTTGTCACCGAAGGGGGTGGAACAACGCGTCCCAGTGAACGATAGAATTGTTCCCCTGGCCGCGACAGACAACCCCTTGGATCAATCGCAGCGTCTGCCAGCACGATGAATTGTTCCCCTACCTCGGCCGTGCCCAAGCGGGTTGCACGACACTTCATGTCACTCCGATCTGCCACACATGTAAGGAATATTGCTAAACAAGATTTAAAGGGCGAACGTAATATCATGTCTCCTCCTCCTCCCCGACGAGCGACGGCGCGCCCTTCGGCCTTTCCCGACCAACCCGACGTCAGCAACACCAGTGTTCCCTGCGACCCTTCAGCAGAGTATGCTATTGTCATCTCTATGTATGAAGTCCACAACGACCGTATATACGATCTCCTGACACCAGCTGCCAAATCCGCTGCGTCCAAGGAGCCGCGACGCCGTGCCTTGCTATTCAAATCGACCGAATTATCACCCGATCGAAAGGTTGTTGCGGGCCTGCGAAAGGTCATCTGCTCGAACTATACAGAGGCATTGACAATTGTCGAGACTGGTCTGCAGGAGCGCCGAGTTACTGGTACCGGTAGTAACAGTGTTTCGAGTCGAAGCCACGGCTTTTTTGTGTTTGAGGTCAAGAAACGGACTCGCAGTAGAAAACCTGGACCTTGGGGGGGAAGCAAGTTTACCATTGTCGATCTGGCAGGCAGCGAGAGAGCACGCGAGGCGAAGACGGCTGGTGCCACGCTTGCGGAGGCTGGCAAGATCAACGAGAGTCTGATGTACCTGGGTCAATGCCTTCAAACGCAAAGCGAAGCTGCAAGCTCTAGCAAGGTTAGTAACGGCAGGAGTAGTCATCAACATCAGCTAACATGCAACAGCCCAACATCGTTCCTTTCAGGCAATGCAAGCTCACTGAACTCCTCTTCTCCAACTCATTTCCTTCATCCTCTTCTTCACAGCCTCTTGCTCCTCGTCGTAACCCTCAACGAGGTGTGATGATCGTCACCGCCGACCCGAGGGGAGACTTTAACGCTACATCGCAAATCCTTCGATACAGTGCTCTTGCCCGTGAAGTAGCAGTGCCTCGCGTCCCTTCCATTACCAGCACCATCCTCTCGCCGACCCAAAATCGTTCGATTAGTCCAACCCTCAACTATAACCATTTGCGTCCAGTAGTGCCGTCTCACCATGTATCTTATAGAAATTACACCCCTCAGATGAACGTCGATGACCGTGCGACCATGGAAGTTGCCGCGCTTGAGATTGCCCGACTTAGCGAGGAGGCTGATCAATTGCGCGAAGAAGTCGGCCGACAAGCTGAAGCACGATTCACCGCTGAAGCTCATCTCTTGACCATGGAAGACCGCATGTTGGACCTCGAAGCAGCTATTCGCGAAGAATGCGCTAACGAGTTTGAGCAACGCCTGGCTCTCGAAATGGCTCGCTGGAAGAACTCAATGTCCATTGAGCAGGAGCGCACTGAAGAGCACTGGGACCGCAAGATTGAAGTGCTTGAGCGTGGTCTGGCTGCCGACGAGGATGGTGATAAAGAGAACGTTCTTATCGAAGACCTCGAAGAAGAGGTTGATAGGCTCCGCCGCGAAAACGGTATCCTCAAGCGCGAACTAGCCTCCCGCAGTCCTACAAAGCGCAGGCCCCTCGAAGAGCGAGAAGACTTTGCTGCCCCGACCGCAAAGCCACCAAGAGGCGACACCAGAGGCGATAGCGTTACCAACCTGGGACGCAAGCTGGAGCGCATGCGTGTTGGTGGTGAAAAGGCAAAGACCGTACCCGTAGTAGGTAGCGGCAGTCCCAAGAAGATGCGCAAGTTGGGAACGAGGAAGTGGGAGCACGAAGAAGACTTGGAATAGGATTTGTAAGCTTTAGCGTGTTCGCGATTAATATTTGGGACGGTTGGTCGGTTGGCTGGTTGGCTTTCGGTTTATAGATCTGGTCTATTATGGGATGGCCTGGTTGGAGTATACCCTTGTGTAATGATATTTTTCTAATGCTTCAGACGATAAATCAGTCTAGTCTTCTTTATACATCCACCTGGCGTAGCTGTTGCAGCTGTTCTAGCTGTGTGTTTCCTGTACATTGATAGTGTCATTGTGGACTCCTTGACTTACTGGCATGAGGAAATACTCAAAGGTTTCATGTCTGCTGTTTTACCAAACAATGCCCTTTCTGATGGCCAATATGTGCCACTGCTCATTTGAGCTGTTCAAAACGGCGGTTGTTGGCTGTCAACGGCAATAATGGCAATTGAGTTCTTTCCCGCCGGACAAGGCGGCACTTTTCAACCCCCGAGGCAGAATGACGATCCTCTCGTGCCGAAGAGCGAAATGCACATCAAACAACACATCACCTGTAAGCTGACCTACTCCTCCAATCATGAATTCCAAGATTAGCGCTAGGACATCAGCTCTGGCATGAGGTTACAACCATGTGCGCCACATACTGCACTGCCCGACGAATAGTTAAGCGTGGACATGCCTCTGCAGCCTGATTCTTCAGCTGCAGCGCAAGCAGCTGAAAGCTTGCCGCTAGGTACAAGAAGCCGTCGCCTACCCCCAGAGATATGAGTGCATCTTTCTTTGAGTAACTATCTATCCCGTAACTTCTCTATGCAATGGCCGAGTTCGCTGCTGTTGGGGTCGCAGCCAGCGTTCTGCAGGTGATCGACTTTGGCACTCGCTTCATTGCTACTGCCTGGCAACTCAGCAGATCCGAGCACGATTTTCTCATGAGTCTTGAAGACCTACGTAAAACGTCGGACAACTTTAGAGATGCCCAGCGCACTCTGGAGAGCACCGATCCGGGATCGAACAAGGCGGTAGAGTCACTGGTGCAGAAAAGCGTTGCCATTTCTGAGGAAATGACCAATTCTCTGGACAAGATCGGTCGGGGGCGGAGCGCTTTGAAGAAAGCCTGGCTTACACTGTGGAAGGAGGAGAAGCTCAAGACTCTCGAAGTGAGGCTGAGAGAAGTGCAGCTGGACTTGACCTTTCACATGACAGTCGACCTCAGGTAAGCTAATGCCCGCCGAGAGCCTGAAACAATATTATTGAGTCGGCTTGTACCATCTGCAAGAACTCTCGTATTTTATACCTCAAAGCTCAGAAAGCAGCGTTTCTGTTACCCTCTCGGACCAAGGCGTAACTCACAGTCAGTCACAGATCAGTCGTGCGAGACAGCGCGGAGAAACAGGACCAAATACTACAAGAGCTCCGTAAGTCAAGCTCAAACAACTCAACAGAGAAGGCAGAAGCCCCAATCGACTCAAATTTGGGTTATGGAGCTTCGATAGTTGAGTGCTTGACTGACGGCCTTCAACTCCATGAGAAGATCAAGTCAGAGCTCATTGGCGATCTGGTTGCAAACATATACAACTTGGAGGGAGAATATCCGCTTCTCTCTGATGCTTCGGACATCCAACTATCTGATGAAAGGAGGACCAAGTTGGAGCAACTGTTTATCTCCAGACTCTGCTACGACACTATGCAAGAGAGAGAATTGACCATCAAAGATGCCCACAAAGGCACGTTCCGTTGGGTCTTTGAGGATGGAGATGTTACCGGCTTTAAGAACTGGCTCGTGTCCGACGAAACACTTTACTGGATTACCGGGAAACCAGGATCAGGCAAGTCCACTCTAATGAGATATCTTCTTCAACCTGTCAGCCAGAACCAAGATGGCAATAGTGGATCGACCACAAGATCTACGAGCTCAGAGATTGCGATTCTCCCTCATGGCAGGTGTGAGGAGCATCTAAAACAATGGGCCGGCAATAATGATAAGCTCACGGTCGTCTCCTTTCACTTTTGGGCGGTTGGATCAAAGCTGCAAAGCTCTCAAGAGGGTCTCTTCCGAACACTGCTTGTGCAACTCCTCCGTGCCCACCCAGAGGCCATTCCCATAGTTGCCCCGTTGCGATGGGAGTCTCTATGTCTCTTCAACCTCGATCCGAAAGGTTTCAGTCATATTGAGCTAGGTGACATGTTCCAACAAGCAATTGCCTACATTAGTACTCGTGCTAAACTTGCCATGTTCATCGATGGCTTGGACGAGTTCGAGGGAAACTGCCATGACCTCATTTCTCTCGTGCAGAGATGCGTGGAATCTCCCATCAAGATATGCATCTCAAGCCGTCCTTGGGTAGAGTTTGAGGGGGCCTTCGGGGACTGCCCTAGGCTCAAGATGGAGGACTTGTCTCACCAGGATATCTCGAATTACGTCTCTGCGAAGTTTGAAGCCGATGCTCAGTTCAAAAGTCTGCAGCGAAGGCAAGCCCGCGTCGCCACGGAACTGGTTGAGTCTATCGTTAAGAAGTCCAGTGGCGTGTTCTTGTGGGTTACCATTGTTGTAGCCTCTCTTCTTGCAGGTATAGGAGCAGGCGATCGTGTTGAAGATCTGCAGAAGCGGCTTCGTCTACTTCCAGCAGAAATCAAGAACCTGTACGAAAGGATACTTGAGAATATTGATTCTGGATACCGCGAGCATACTGCCCAGCTACTCAAACTGATGGCGGCATTCGAGACGCAGCCTTCGCCACTGCTGTTTTGGTATGCAGACGAGGTGGACTTCATGGGCCGAGCCATCAACGAAGATCTCACTACAGTATCGCGTCATGAGGTATTGGAACGCATAGAAGACATTCGTCGCCGCCTCAACAGCCGATGCAAGGGTTTGCTCGAGATTAATAAGAGCGTAACCACAACGACTCATTCTAGCTCGCACTTTGGAGGCACTGTTGATTATCTACACAAGACCGTATATGAGTTTGTCTGCAGTCGCAGAACCCAACGAAGGCTTCGGAGATATCTCAAAAAGCCGTACGATGCCAATCTCAGAGTCGCGGCGGCGTATGCTGCCTTGGCGAAGGGTGCAGTGAATTGGACAAACACAAAGTCCAGGATCAGAGATGTTCAGAAGAGTCATTTTAGTTTAAGTCTCATTTCCTGCTTGGATTATGCCTCAAGGGTACCTCCCGGTTCAAGTAAGCAAGTTGTACGATTGCTCGATCATCTAACCTGCGTCGGCCCTGTCCTGCCTCACGATATATGGCAACTGGTAAATGACACCAGACCTCACATACTGCACAAACTCCCGACAGACTCGTGGGCAAAGCACTTGGCTTCTCTTGATCCCTACACCGTCCTGAAAAACAGCTCTAGCGAGAAGATGCTGTGCCTGGCAACTTCAATGTCAGTGGTAGAATATGTCAAGGCAAGAGCAAAGCCGGGAGGTTGTGTTGCCACTCATCGCGCAACGACTACTTCAAAGCGAAACGGGTTGGAAGGGTTGGGTCTGCTGGCAGGGCGAATGCTAGGTAAATGGTTTGGCTACAACAAAGTTTCCCTTCTCTCTCTTGTCTGCTTGTCCGATTCAAACAGCAAGCGGATACTTGAACACTTGCTTGACAAAGGAGCAAAGCCAAACATGAGGTTTTCGAAACCTAGCGGTTTTACTCTAGTCCGATTGACGCCGTGGGAAGAAATCTTGGCTGAGGCTTTCAGGTACTGTATCGCATACGAGGAGGACAACAAGCAAAAAGACAACGTGCTGAGATGTGTGCGTCTGATGCTGGACGCGGGGGCCAAAGTCAATCTCAAAACGGTCAAAACAGCAAGCAAGCATGCTTCATCAAATATAGACGAGGAAGACGCGTACCGATGCCTCAAGCGCATGAAAGCAGATCCAGATGCTCGGCTTGAAGTTGTGGTGAATGAAGGTCCGATCACGAGTTCATATTGCACCCAACTTACCCGATCGATTTCCTCCGTATCCTCATATACCATTTCAACAGCTTCAAGTGTGTAGAGGGTGACAAAAAGAAGCATCCTGTTGGGGGTTGGAAAGTCTGGTTGCTGAGAGCATAGAAGCGGAAACTAGCGAGCGAGACAGTTTATATCATTTGAACTACATCTTTCATATCATAATAGAGCCTAGGGATTGACTTGCCTTTCGCCCCTGATGGCATCAAGTAGTGAACGAGGTGCGACTTGCAAGGCAGAAGAGCGATCAATGAGCGGGATTAAGACGGCAGCAGCGCTGGACCCTGAATTTTGAACTTGACCCGAAGCGACGGATTGTCCACAGAGCGGCCAGTAACCAGTAGCTTGGATATAGCCGAGCAGCGTTGTATTTGGGAACATTGATCAAGTTGCCAATCATCAAGCCAGGCCAATATCTACCCTGGGCTGAAACGTGCTGCAGATATTTGTTATGTGTACCACGTGACTGAACTGGCAAGAGAAAACATAGACGTTGCTTATGTTTATAGGTCGACGCGTAAAGGTAAATAAATCATCGTATTACATACAAGGAATACCTGGGGTTCAATAAGCTTCAAGACCAAGAGAGTAAGCTGGCGATACGCCTTGTCAACTCAGCCCAACGCCCAGTGCCCAGCGTAGCACCGCCTCAAGATGAAACGTAATGGCAACAACAATGCAGCGAGCGGTTGGTTCCGTTGGTTTGAGCAGTGAGACTGTCTGTGTTTACACGGTGCTACCTGCATATTCGCGGTAATGTTGGTTTTGAACACCTGTATCTTTGAGTCTTGGCTGTCTCTGTTGGTTTATGTGTTGTTCCTGTTAAAGATCATGGAACGGACCCTCGGAGCTGGTGGGAGCCCGTAAAGGGAGCTCTTGCTTTTCCAGGGGTCCTCGAAGGATGAGATCCACTGTAGATTGGCAGGGGGTGCTGTATCAATCAATGCTCGAGGCAGCAAAAGTGTAAATTGCTACAGAAATAGATTTTGACTAGTAGAAAGATAAAAAAGTATGGCAGTTGAAGAATCCAATAATTGATATCTACCTTTTGTTGTTAAATTAGCTGTTGCAAGAGACGTAGACAACGGGTATACAGTGTTTAATGTCGACTGTCAGATGAGAGGGGAAACGTGGAGAACAGCAATAAAGTGCTCTTTATGTGACACCGTTTGAACAGCAATAACGGTGCACTGTTTCTTTGACACCTGAATACCTCTCTCTTCAACAAGAGGCTGGTAGGTAGGTAGGGTCGCATGACTTGACACTTTAGATCCCCTCCGATTCCTGTTTCCCTTCTTTTCTCTTTTCCTTCTCTCATTCTTTTACTGTGTTTGTTTCTGTTTGCGCGATTCCGTTTTATAGCAGCAGCAGCAGCAGAAGCGAAGCGCTTAATGATAAACGCCTAACCCTTACTCTCCTGAATCATCGCCAAGTCGTCGCAGCCCCACGAGTCGAGTCGAGTCGAACTGTGCGTGAAAAGCTGTCGTCATATTCTATACGAAAAGAAAACCCGCCCTTGAACAAACAGAAACAGAACAGACCTGATACGCGCCCTCCACATTTTACCGTCATTTGAGCTGTTCTCTTCCCACTCATTTCCCCCTTCTCTATTACCTCCTCTCGATCGCATCGCATCGTCTCTTCTTTTTATTTTATCTCTTCACATTATCTCTTATCAGCTCAACATGACGTGGGAACTCTCTCAGAGGCGGTTTATCCGCTCCATCAACTCAAAGTACATTTACGGTCGCATCGTAAGTCCCTATCGCGCGCCCTCTTTTTTTTTCTTACTGTCTTTACCTGATGGTCCCGATCCCATCGCTATCTCTACTGGGCTGCCAACTCTATGATCAGTCGCCACTTTATCTTCCCCAGTATTTTCCCCAACTACGTATTCAGCTCTATCGTCATCGCTTCAAATCTCTTTTATCTTGTCGACTTTTTTTTCTTTTTTTTTTCTCTTGATGGCATCATTGCTACTACATACACATGTTGCGCACTTTTACATCCTTTTTATTTCCTTTCGACTCGTTGCGGCTCTGTTTCCTCTTTTGTGCTGTTAGGCCCAAACGCTGACGACATCTTTCTCGTGGTAGCCTCTACTGCATACCATTGTCTTTTTAATCGAAATGGCTTTCATCGCTAGACTTACTGCTAGATTTAACTCTTACTATGATGAACGACCACGTATGTCGCCTTTTCTAACAGCCTTTGTCGATCAGAGCGATATCATGGCAGGGCATAGCTAACAATCACCCGCAGTCATGACCATGATGGTCACAAACGCCATCCTCGGAGGCGTCGCCGACACAGTTGCCCAGTCCATCACCGCCATCCGCGAACGAGCTATCCGCCAGCCCGGTGGCCTCAAGAAGAACGACGGCGTCGCCATTGAGATCCACGAGCTCGACCGCAAGAACCCTTTCTACGAGCGCGACCTGATCCCCGACTCGGTCGGCCTCCCCCCACCCTTTGACTTTGAGCGTCTCACCCGCTTCATGGCCTACGGTTTCTGCATGGCCCCCGTCCAGTTCAAGTGGTTCCGATTCCTCGGGCGTATCTTCCCTGTCACCAAGACCAGCGCCTTCGTCCCCGCCATGAAGCGCGTTGCTTTCGACCAGCTCATCTTTGCGCCGTTCGGTCTGGCTGTTTTCTACACCACCATGACAATTGCTGAGGGCGGTGGTCGTCGCGCTGTGTCCAACAAGCTTCGGGACATGTACATCCCTACTCTCAAGGCCAACTATGTTGTCTGGCCTGCTGTGCAAATTGTCAACTTCCGTTTGATGCCTGTTCAGTTCCAGCTGGTATGTGGAGCTTGCGCAAGATTGCCTTGAACAGATTACTAACGTTTTTATAGCCTTTCGTGTCGACAATTGGTATTGCCTGGACAGCATACCTCTCCTTGACCAACTCTGCATCCGAGTAAACTTATTATATCTTCGAAACGTCGTCAAATCGGCGTCGAGCCAGCTACAGGTGCATCGTATCAGATTATATTGACTATGATGATGGTTCAGTCCATCACGTACAACCGGCGTTGAGATTTTCTTTGTTCATATACTGCAAGCCCTGCGATTTGCGAGAGGTCAAGGCCTCAATATTATTTGCAGAAACTGCCTGGCATGGCATCTTCCATTTTATTGTCGTTATGGAATTGGGTTACGGACCATGTTTAGAGTAACGACTTGTGTCTCGTTCGGAGTTTCGGGTAGGTAGATGTTTTAAACGATATGAATTGACATTTGTTCGCGATTGTGTCTGCTCGGCGAACCATTGACCTGTGTGGCTAGCTTTATTGATACAAGCTCAATCGATGTTCAAAATACCTACGTAAGATGTAACGGAAGTATCACAAGTCAAAGTTGATTCTCACATAATACGGCTATTGATGCATCTGGGCGTCGTTTGTGCGTCGAAGAAACTAATAGCTCGTAGATAATACCGTTGTGGCGTACAGGTTAGACTTTTCCTGGCTTGGCCTTTTGTGCCTCACGCAATGAAAATTGCAAAGTCCCAGCGACAAGACAAAGCAAACAAGCACACGACACCAGATGCAAATGCAAATGCAAATGCAAATGCAGCTGCAGCTACTACAGCTACACAAACAGAAGCTCTGTCAAATACGGATTGGGAATACGGAACATTACAGTCCAACCCCGCAAAGAACAAGGGCCCCCTGTGAGTGAGTGACGCTGGAGCCCGATAGTCGGCGTCTGACTCAAGAATTCAAGGGGGCAAGGGTAGTGGAGAATAAAGATGTTCAGACTGTTGATCAGACATGTTCAAGGGCAACTGAGTTCGTCATAGCTTGGAAATATGGAATGGAGTACAGTACAGCACGGTGGAAGAGTGTTTTCATTGAATTGTTATAGAATACAATTGGTGATATGTATCTTGCAGCAGCAGCAGCAGTAGCCCGCTTGTCTCACCCAAGACCCAATTGAACAACAAATACCTGATACTAATTAACCACGAGTACTGTCATAAATTCTCTTTCTTCCGCACTCTCTAATCGGACTAATCCCGGCCACAGGGTCAGGGTCGGTCAGGGTCTTTGTACCGTGCTAGCAAAGTTTGTCCTCAGCTTGGCGTATGATTTGATAGTGCCATGGCTCAAGTGCGTCACTCATTATGGAAACTTTTTTCATCTCTCCTCCGCCATTCGGAGCTCAGCCATTAGTATACTGCATTGGTACAGGTACCTCTCTTCTTTTTTTCTTCCCCGCCCCCACCAATAACCAATAACCTGGCCCAAGTCCGCCTCTTCTGCTCGTGGTAGATAACTTAACCCAACAAGGCCCCAACTTTTGACTTTTCAACTTCCCAATTCTCTTACCTTTGATCCTTCAGCTTCGGAATCTCCTTCTTCTTCCAGATACCCCAGATTTCGTTTCGTTTCCCATCATATCATAACATCTTAACTGCCCATCATGTCCAACGTCGAGGTCACAGAGAACGGGGCTGCTCCCACCATCCACAAGCCTCACCACAATGCTGCTCTGCCTTACCAGTCCGTCGGCGACTTTCTCTCCAACACCAACAACTTCAAGATCATTGAGAGCACCTTGAGAGAGGGCGAGCAGTTTGCCAATGCCTACTTTGACACAGGTATGTCGTCACTGTATCTATCACAAGCTTGAGAAGTAGCCAACTAACATGATTGTGCCCAACAGAGACCAAGATCAAGATGTACGACGACCCTCGCTCCATCTACCCATCGGCGATCGATTTCCTAACATTTCTATAGTGCCAAGGCTCTCTCTGACTTTGGTGTCGAGTACATTGAGCTCACCAGCCCTCTTGCTTCTCCCCAGTCCCGCAAGGACTGCGAGGAGATCTGCAAGCTCGGTCTCAAGGCCAAGATCCTCACCCGTGAGTCTTCAATTGCGAAAGAAATTGATCTGTAAACAATTCGCTAACATAATATTAGACGTGCGATGCACAGTAAGTTCTCGTGCGATTTCGGCCACGTCGAGCCTAAATTAACACTAGCGTAGATGGAAGATGCTAAGGTCGCTGTTGAGACCGGTGTCGATGGTGATTATCCCAATGCCTTAATTGCTGTTTGACAGGTGCTAATTATTCCCAGGTGTCGATGTCGTTATTGGTACTTCTCAGTACTTGAGAGAGCACTCTCATGGAAAGGATATGGCTTACATCAAGGAGTCTGCCATTGAGGTCATCCGATACATCAAGAGGTTTGTCGCCTTACCACAAGAATGCTGAAAGACCACTGTACTGACTGTCCATTTAGCCAAGGCAAGGAGGTCCGATTCTCTTCCGAGGACTCTTTCCGAGTATGTTCCAGCCTCCAATCCCACTTGGGGGAAATTGGTAGCTAACGCAAATAACAGAGTGACCTTGTCGACCTTCTCAGCCTTTACCAGGCTGTTGACAAGGAGGGTGTTCACCGTGTTGGTGTCGCTGACACAGTCGGCTGCGCTTCTCCTCGCCAGGTCTACGACCTTGTCCGAACTCTCCGTGGTGTTGTCGGCTGCGACATCGAGTGCCATTGTAAGATTCCCTCACCAACGGGCTGGTATGATAGAAACTGACATCAATAGTCCACAACGACACTGGCTGCGCCATTGCCAACGCCCACGCTGCCCTCGAGGCCGGAGCCACCCACATCGACACCTCGGTCCTCGGAATCGGCGAGCGCAACGGTATCACCCCTCTCGGAGGTCTCTTGGCCCGTATGATCGTCAACAGCCACGACTACGTCACCTCTCGATACAAGCTCCACAAGCTCAAGGAGATTGAGGACCTCGTCGCCGAGGCCGTCGAGATCAACGTCCCCTTCAACAACTACATCACCGGTTTCTGTGCCTTTACCCACAAGGCCGGTATCCACGCCAAGGCTATCCTCAACCAGCCCAGCACATACGAGATCATCGACCCTGCTGATTTCGGCATGTCCCGATATGTTCACTTCGCTTCTAGATTGACTGGCTGGAACGCCATCAAGAGTCGTGTTGAGCAGCTCGGATTGAACATGACTGATGATCAGATCAAGCAAGTGTAAGTTTGACAGCTCGCCTAACCTTGGGGAAATTATTTACTGACACACTCGACAGTACTGCCAAGATCAAGGACCTAGCTGATGTGCGTCCTCTCGCTATTGACGATACGGACTCAATTATCCGCTCTTTCCACTTTGATCTTCAGAGATCTTAAAGAAACGGCATGTATGAACAAAGTAAAATGATCTGTCTGGGATGGTAAAAAGATAAAGGAGTTTTGTTTAGGATGGTCATAAGAAAACACAAAACAATTACTGGCCTCGTTTTTTACATACTTGATGAATCATTTCGTTGCATGTGTCATGGTGAAATGTCGTGATTGATGTGATGGAGGTTTGGTGAGTAAAGACTTGTTGCGAGAATTATAATGCTCAGACGTGGAAGAGTAGTAGTTTTCTTGATCGAGTGGGTTGACGGTCCGGGATTGAACTCGGCGGTTACATACGATGCTACCAGGTCTTCAAGGAGACAAGAGTCAAGGAGTGGCCTGTCCTGATATAATTGACCGAGATGTAAGTGGTCTGAGGAATCTGTGGCGACGGATGGGTTGTAGAGCATAATAAGTACATGTCAAGCAAGATTGTTTATCGAGTTTAGACTATCAGATCACCTCTCAACGTGGGATTCTCGCAGATTCTATTTGCTAGCTTAGACCTCATATCTGATGCATATCACGATTACAGTTATGCCAACTGTTGATTGTCAACGGCTTCCCTAATCGAAATACTGGTGGGGTCGTATCATGTTTGGAAGCACCCGATTGATCGCCTTCTCGTTTCACTGTACGGACACAGGCCGACAAGGTAGACATGGTGTTGTACGTAACAGCTCAAACAGCGCATGTCTCGGCGATGCAGTATATAACGTAAGGTATCTTGAGCCGATCCGCGTCTCTCCGGGGATATCTTCACCCGCATAGCCAGAAGTCGGGAGAATCGCCGTAACCCGGCGACATGGAGAAACAGAAACATGATGTCCCGTGTTTTGTCTGGACATTGAAGTCCGTGCTGGGAATGTGTGGACTTTTTCTTCGTTCACTGTAGAAACTACTAGGTAGGTAGACCGAGACGACACCGATCGTGTCGTGTCATGGCATGGAAAAGGCAGAAAATTGTCATGGGAATTAGAAGCAAAAGGGTACTGATAACAAGACACCTCACGCCAGATTCACGGCTCGAGTGTCTTGTCCAGGGGTTTCCATCATTCCACCACCTACGAGTGCAGCCGCGAAAGCCCCGCCAGCGTCATCGCGTTGAGATTGACCCCCACCTGCTGAGACTCTGCCGCAGTATCAGCGCCTGTACCAGTAGCAGCGACGGCACCTCTAGCACTATTTACAGCCAGACGTTCCCCTCCCCAGCAATCACCTCTCTTTTTCTTCTTCCCTCATCAACCCTTCATCCTCAATTCTTTTACTTCCTACAAACCATCGCAATCATGTCGCTGTCCAACAAGCTTTCCATCGCCGACGTCGACGTCAAGGGCAAGAAGGTCCTCATCCGAGTAAGTACACGCAGCGAACAAAAGTTGCTGATTGACCCCGCGATCATGATTGTTGAGCTTGATTGAGCTCCCCGCACTTCATCGTCAGATGTTATGAGCGTCAATTGAGGCGTTCCTATGGAATAGCCCTCGAGCTGTATCATCAAGACTCGATTGCAGCTACGATTATTACAATCATTTATCTTCAATCACGCCCTCCTCTCATTAAACCCTCAACAACGCAATACCCCGCCATCTCCAAATCTTCACAGCTAACAAAACTCCTCCTAGGTCGACTTCAACGTCCCTCTCGACGCCGACAAGAACATCACCAACAACCAGCGAATTGTCGGTGCTCTCCCCACCATCAAGTACGCCCTCGAGAATGGCGCCAAGTCCGTCATCCTCATGTCCCACCTCGGACGCCCCAACGGCTCCCCCAACGAGAAGTACTCCCTCAAGCCCGTTGTCGCCGAGCTCGAGAAGCTCCTCAGCAAGAAGGTCACCTTTGCCCCCGACTGTGTCGGCCCCGAGGTCGAGGAGATCGTCAACAAGGCTGAGGATGGCTCTGTCATCCTCCTCGAGAACCTCCGATTCCACATCGAGGAGGAGGGCTCCTCCAAGGACAAGGAGGGCAACAAGACCAAGGCCGACAAGGCTCAGGTTGAGGCTTTCCGCAAGGGTCTGACCGCTCTTGGTGACGTCTACATCAGTGAGTATCCCAATCTCCCTCCATCATGACTGCAGTGCAATGCTAACAACAACAGACGACGCTTTCGGCACTGCTCACCGTGCTCACTCTTCCATGGTCGGTGTCGATCTCCCCCAAAAGGCCTCCGGTTTCCTCGTCAAGAAGGAGCTCGAGTACTTCGCCAAGGCCCTCGAGAACCCCCAGCGCCCCTTCCTTGCCATCCTCGGTGGTGCCAAGGTCTCCGACAAGATCCAGCTCATCGACAACCTCCTTGACAAGGTTAACACCCTCATCATCTGCGGTGGCATGGCCTTCACCTTCAAGAAGACCCTCGAGAACGTCTCCATCGGAAACTCCCTCTTCGACGAGGCTGGCTCCAAGACCGTCGGTAACCTCGTTGAGAAGGCCAAGCAGAAGGGTGTCAAGCTCGTCCTCCCCGTCGACTACATCACCGCCGACAAGTTCGACAAGGATGCCAACACTGGCTACGCCACTGACAAGGACGGTATCCCCGACGGCTGGCAGGGACTTGACTGCGGTGAGGAGTCCGTCAAGCTCTACAAGGAGGCCATCGCCGATGCCAAGACCATCCTCTGGAACGGTCCCGCCGGTGTCTTTGAGTTCGAGAAGTTCGCCAGCGGCACCAAGGCCACTCTCGACGCCGTCGTTGACGCTGTCCAGAAGGACGGCAAGATCGTCATCATCGGTGGTGGTGACACCGCCACCGTCGCCAAGAAGTACGGCGTTGAGGACAAGATTAGCCACGTCTCTACCGGCGGTGGTGCCAGCTTGGAGCTCCTCGAGGGCAAGGAGCTTCCCGGTGTTACTGCTCTGTCCAGTAAGTAAATAATATCCAATTTGTTGGAGTACGAATTATATGAACCTGTTGATGACGGGGAATGAAAATGGAAAAAGGTTGGGCGGGCAAGGCTAGTCTGTAGCGAACCAGAAGAAAGTAATTGAATACCAAATACCAATAGAAACGTAAAGCCATCACAAAACATCACAGACGTCCAGATACTTTTGCTATGCGCGCTTTGTTGATTAACTAAACTACCGAATAACAGTTCTCAAGTTATGTTCCGCTTATGCCTTATACATTTGTGTCGTGCCATCATATCAGTTACACCATAATGCTACTCCGTGTCGCTCTCTTCTTTGGTGACGTCCAAGTCGCTTGCTTCTTCCATGTTGACATCCGAGTCGCTCTCTTCTTTTATGCTCTCGTCCTTATCGACGCTCTCAAGGACTTCATTGTTAAAAACCATCTGAAACCGCTCGCGTTCTGCTTGCTCGCGTTCTGCTTCTTCACGTTCTCCTTGCTCGAGTTCTGCTCGTTCTGCTGCCCAGTCTTCGGAAACAGTTCTGTCGTCCGTTTCGTCCGAATCGGAATTGGGAGTCCTTATAGTCAATAAGCGAGAATACTCGTCTATGGGACGCAGGAAAGAGGGCGTGTAATCAGGACAATTTGGTGGCCGCGGAAAGGGAGGGGTTAATCCCATCCGACGCAACCGACGGATATACAACAACCTGTGCTGGGAAGACGTAACCGGGTCAGTGGCATCGGAAACATCTAGGGTGCCCCGATCTTCAGTTCTGTCAGCTAAATGCTCACCTTGACTCTCTGCCGAGAGACCAACAGGCGTAGCCGTGCCAATCTGAGGGGTGACTGAAGGGTCATCACTATTTCTCTGATTTTCGAGAGGCACCTGTTCAGTTGCGAGAGAGCCCTCGGGACTGAATCCAGTGGCTGGACTAGGAAGACGCATCTCATGGGGGGTATCGAAGTTGGAGTCTGGGCCACGCCCATCAATCGCATAACCCGTGTCTGGCAAACGTTCAAGACTCAAGGCCCTTATACCTGTTTGAAGCTCATCAGCGACCTCATCGCGTGCCGTTAGTGCAGGCAGCATAAGTCCAGTGATCTGTCGACATCGTCTTATTGCCGCCGCCGAAGATGTCATGCGACGATGCCTCATGTAACACGGCGAACGTTCGCGAAAGTGCCGATTTGTTTTGGCTATTTTTCTCGTCCTCAAACATCCATGGGCCGGAGGTTTCAAGGGCCCCCGTAACCTTCGACTAAACCTCCGCGTGCACCTGCATCTCACGCAGTAGCAGTTGCTGCATCTGCACGTTGTCGATTCCCAATTGCAGTCACAATAGCAGTAGAGGTTTCCTGGGCCTCTGGGTGGCTCGCCAGAACCCTGGCCATCGGCAGTCACATTTTCACCAGCTGTTGGGGCTCCCGCGTTATCGAGGTCGTCATAATTATTCGTGTTTGACTGATATATGAGTTGTTGCCCTGTCTTGCTGCTTTCCCCCACCTGGGGTCGGGCTTGTCTGACAAGTCCACAGCTTGCCATCATGCATGTATGGTACTGGAGTACAGATACAGTCGCAGCATCTTTACCTTCTTCCGTCAATGATGGATATTCCTAAGCCGCCATATTGCCCTCGCCCCTTTGACACTTCTCGAGGTGTCCCATCGTTGGGCTATCAGATGTTAATGGGAATGAAAGCACGGTAGTTGCCCGGCTTGTCGCGGTATGTACGTCGTCGTGATTCTATCGGCGTTTTGCCTCGACCTTCTTCAGTTCCTCCCTTTATAATTGTTAGCTATTGTGCGGGAGAAGCATCGGATTGACGTGCCTGAGCTGTTGTGAGAAGTCATCGCTTGTGTCGTCGTCGTCCCAGCTCTCTTCCCAGAGATGTTTGGTCTCGCCGCTACCCTTGGCAGCTTCGGTCTGGTCCTCGGGCCAGTCTGTATTTACGTTAGATATCTCTAGGGAGCGTGGATGGATGCGGGCGTACCATCGACAGGGAAGTCCTCAAACTCGTCGTCCTCGCCCAGGGCGGCGGGCTTTTGCTCTGGCTTTTGCTCGACAGGCGTGTCGTCGGTAGTCTTGGGGTCTGTGGACGTCATGGTGAAGAGTGTGTGTTTGCGGCAATTGAAATGCTGTCGTGACGAGTAGTAAGAATGACTGGAGGTATGATGGTTGGTGTGTTTAGCTGATGGTGTAAAGATGGATGGTGGAGACCTCTAGCGGTGATGATGCGGTAGCTGTAGCCTGTGGTTTGACGGGAAGGCGCGGCGGAAGAAAGATCCACCGACGCCAGATAGTACCCCTCCGACTACCTTGATGCGACGGATCCCTCAACAACGCGCGCCGATGATACAACAAGCCAAAGAACAAGACAACGATTGGAAGAACAAATAAAAAAAATATTATCCTCGAATTTGCAAAAATGCGACCGAAGGGAATCGAACCCCTCTCTAACGCTACCTTTTGAATGGAAGGCGTTAATGCTAACCACTACACCACGGTCGCTAAATATCATTTTTTATGCTGTGGAGACTTGAAAAGACGTAATATATCGACGAGGAATGAGGGTAGAGACTGGTATCGCGGGATGGGAAGGGTGGGGCGGGCATTAGTGATTAATGTAAGGTAGACGCTGGCAGAGAAGAAGAGAAAAATATGCAAAAGGAGATACATGGACCGAATAACAGTTTGTGAATGGAAAAATGGCAGAGGACTTGGTCGGTGGGGGTACTAGGTCTATTGACCGATTCTGTTAGTCTGTGTTACTGAAGGCGTGCAGTGAGCAAGGCAGGAAGAAAATCCCAAGGCGTACTTTGGTCGTTGGAGGCTCGTCATGTCAAAAAAAGCAGGCGCATGAAAACGCAAAGACGACAATAGCAAGTCAACTTGTTGGTCATTAAATTATATTCATTGACCTTATTTTAGTATTAATGTCAAAGGCCAGTTTTCCTGTCGCCTGTCAAACTGCCAAAATCACGATCTGAGTTGACTGGTAACTAACCTGTAGCTTCGTTGCTCACAATTAAGAAGGGGGTGGTGCCATCACAAGCCAACGCCCTTCAAAGCCGTCAAACTCACCCTCAATGACTTTGGATGTCTTCTCCCACGGCACACGAAACGCGCCCGAATTGAACATGGGTGAATAAATCGTGACAGGCCCGTTTTCTATCTTTCCCGCCTCCATATCAAGCTGCGTCCGCATCTCCTTCAAAGCCATCCTCGTCTGCGCCAAGATCTTTCCAGCTGCATCCCTTCCTGGCTTTCCGGTCCTCGTGTTCGCTCTGCCGTACCCATAGCTGGTAAACAAGCACACAATGTGTATTTTGGGCGCCCCGCGAGCCACGTCTGAAGCCTGTGGTGGAATGATGTAGCACTGCCCTGCGAGCTTTGGTGATGGCCATCGAGAAGACGCGTCGGCGTTGCAGAATGCCTTGTACTGTGCGCATGCAGCCGGGAAGACGCGTGCGAGTTCAGCTGCTATGCCAGCGCCCCACTCGGCGATACAGTTGGTCGCGTGCACGAGGTAGACGTCTGTCGGAAGTGATCGGACAGCATTGAGGGTTGTTGTCTCTATCACGAATGGTGTTGACATTTTGATGGTGAACGTATTTGTGTGAAAGGAGACAAAAATATTGCCGCCGTTCCGACAGGAAGCGTTTTTCTTGTACGTCGTTTGTTGAAGTAGAGTGTCTAGGGTGACTCATCCGGCAAACACCCATCTCTCGACCACCAGATCACAACCTAGCCCCCGGAACCAAAGCGCAACGATGGAAGAATAGCACATCAAATTTTCGTTGTATTCCATTCAGATATGCTCGATAAAAGAATCTGTCTTTGAACCTATTGCTGTCCAGTAAGGTCCTCCATTACATACGCCAGTCTTTAGGGTAAACGGGTCAAGAGGAGAACCATGTGAAGGGGTACCAGAAGGCTGGATTACTTCTGGTTCAATCTCCTGAGACTCGGGAGTCGCAGAGTGAGCCAGTAACGTTGCTCCATCTTCCAGGTTAAGGTGTCAGGTAGTGGACATCAGTCCTCTGGTACTGATCTTTATCGTGGTAACCCCATTCCTAAGCGATTATCGTTTGTCTTGTGTATCGATACTCTCGTAATAGATAGCCTGCATCACAAGCCATATACCCAAGTTGTAGCCTGACGACACTGCACCTCTCCACAATTTGTGGTTACTTGGGTGCTTTCGGTTCGTCTTGGTGATGTCGAGCTTGAGGGTGGCGTGCTCAGGGTATCAGAAAAGTTCCCCTGCAGGCATGTTTCTCAGCGCTGACATTTTCGGCGCATCTTATTGGGAGCTATCCCGGAGGTAGGTAGTTTGGTGATTCGCGACCCCTCTAGATGAGCACTTGAGGTCGTTGGCTGCTGTTGAGTCAATATCTATATTCTACCATGACGACAAAGCGACATAATAAAAAATACCGGAGGCAAAAAACGAGATTGATATATATGTTGGAAGCAGTGAGTCGTACTTCTGATGGCGATCTGTTGAAATGTGAGGTTGCAAACGAAGCTCTGAGTTGGACAGGGAAATAATGCGAGAAGATTCTACAGATTGCCCCGATGACAACTCTCGAACAGGCAGAACATCAGTACCTAAGTAGGTATATATAAATAGATCAGATCATAATAATATGCCTCTGATCACCTAAATGCATACAAAAGCTGACCCTGGTAACTAGACGAAAGAGAAAAGGACAGGCCCCTGAGAGGGATCAATGCCTCCTTGATATCTGATGGGAACTCCCAAGTTGAACGACAAGTAGTCCAGAACAGCTCAAGTGAACCACTCCATACGGCGGCATTATAGTACTATCGACAACCAAGATAAGGAACGTACCTTTTTCTTACAAAAGCCTCATTGGGTACGTAGCAGCAATCCGCCCACATGACCACCAGCCTCACAGGCAACCGAACTCAACACATCCTTCACGCCTCAGGTTCCCACACAACAAAACAGAAGGGTAGCCCTTAAATACAAAGTTAAGTCACCATTCGTCAACGTAGGGCAGTGATGGAATGGCGCATAGGGCGACATCCTGAGCTCTGCAGGTAAGTGAACTCAACTCAACAAGTGTTGAGGTTTCAACTCCCTCCCCCCACCCCAACCCAAGACCAGAAAAAAAAAAGAAACAGAAAAAAAAGCAGAATAACATTGAAAGAGCGGAGAATACCAGAAACAAACAGCACTAGAAAAAAAAAGACAGCACCTAAAGAGCAGAAAGTACAACAGTACAACAGCACCACTAAAAGCCAAACCCAAAAAGTAGATAGTTGATATATATCCGTAATTGCCATATAATTACCATCAATGAATGAAGTACTCATTCGATCTGTGAAGAGATATGAGTATAACTGTAAAAAAAAAAAAAAACAATACTACAACATTATGTAAGGACCTGTAGATATAATTACCATATAACTACCATATATCTTCTGACATCTTTATTATTTTGCTGATTCCTTCTACTTTTGTTGTATCTGCCTGCTTGCTGTTACGAAGCAATACTGTAATGCGTCAATTGAGAATTTATCTACTTATGACGCACTGGGGCTCTGTACAATAGATAAAATAATATATACCAATAGCTAATCTTCCTTTGTTTGTTCTGAAGTAGTAGTATCAGCTAATAGCTAGGGAGCATATTGCGTTTTATTGAGGATATTCTATGAACTTGAGATATACATATGCTCTAACAAATGTAATGGGAGCTACAAGAAAGCCCATTGGCTCGTTAACTGACTTGCACTTACAGCACTGTAAAGTTGATAGGTCTTTGGGACCCCCACTTGGACTTGGATAGTCGAGTGGGTCATTGACGAATACCCTTGGCCCAGGACTCAACACGCTGACATATTTGACTCCGTCTTCTCTCTATTATCTCTCGTAAAATGTGCGACTTCTCGAGTTATGGAGGCAGTTGTGAAGAATGGCTCAACTTGGAGCAGACCCTTGCACCGACAACCGGTCCCGAAATGCCTACAGCTGACATGGTAAAACTTGCTAACAAGGAACGAGAGGCCATTGTGAGGCAGTCCATGATAAAGCTGGCACCTCAAGTTGGGACAAAGAACCACACGGTACCTTCTCGAGATGGTAGCAGCATTCAAGTGCGAAGCTATAGGCCAATCAATGTCACCGAAGACGAAATACTCCCGTTATACATCCATCTACAAGGAGGCGGCTTCATGTATGGCACACTCGACGCTGAGGATGCGATATGTGCTCGAATAGCCATCGGTTCTAAAGTCACAGTCCTCAACGTTGACTACAGACATATACCAGAGTTTACATACCCCACACAATGGAATGATGCAGAGGATGCTTTTGAGTGGGCGCACGATAACATGGACAAACTCAAGTGCGATCCTCGACGAGTCCTTCTTGGTGGAGTATCAGCAGGTGCCTGGGTTGCTGCGTCGCTCACTCTCCAAAGACATCTCAACCGCACATCAGATCCTCTACCGCCTATTGCCGGCCAAGTTCTCATGATACCCTGCTTGGCACATGTCGATTGCTACGAACCGCAGCTAAAGAAGATGAAAGACCCGTCGATATCGTCCTACAAGCAAAATGAGTTGGCACCAATGTTCTCACTTGCCCAACTTCGCTGGTACACCAGTCTTCTCAATATAGAGAGTCCAAGTGTTGATGATATCAAGATCAATCCCGGCAATGCGACACCTGAACAGGTCAAAGGCATGCCACCTAGTGTAATTGGGATAGCTGGCTTGGATCCCTTGAGGGATGAAGGGCTGCTGTATGCCAAGATGTTGACAGAAGCTGGGCAAGTAGCTTGTTCTCGATGAGAGTGAAGTTGCTGACAAGATATAGGGTTCCGACCGACGTTAATCTGTTCATTGGACTACCTCATGGATTCCGATCTTATGAAGAGAAACTGTCTGCTTCAGGGCGGTGGGATAAAGTTGTTGAGAATGGGACACGGTGGGCTCTGTCTAATCCATCACCAAGTAATGAGTTCCATGTCGAGACATAATTGTTGAAAATAGATTTGAGTTTCATTTCGATAGAAGAGTGAAAACTCGTTCCACGTCTGCATCTGGATAACTTTGCAAAGTATGGAGATAGAAGATAAAATCCGCATATGTTTGAGCCACTTTTCGCAGATATGTGAAGTGTAAGATTGAGGAAGGAAACAATGAGAAAAGATCGATGAGGAGGCGAGCTGAACCCTCCGACTCATTTTGAAGCAACTGGCGTTTCAGTGTACGCAGAAGCGAATGATATGATATATCGTCAGCGAGCCACTCACCCTTGCCAATATTCCACAATTCGAGCATTGAAATAGTTAAAAAGTCCTTTGCGATTGGACGAATATTTTGTATTATCAATCTAGGGGGCGAATTATTCATTAATGTGACCCTCTACCTGGTCTGTTCCTTGTGCCCCCTCTTCGGCTACGCCCCCAGCTGCAGTCTGAGCTCTCGAGATTCTGTAAACAGAAAGTGGGTAACGACGGAGTACCACCTCTCAGGTGTATAAAGAACTTATGTTGTTGTATGCAAGATAAGAATGGATTTGTTATGGAGACTGTGACAAAAACGGCATCTGAGTCATTCTGTCACGATTGCGAGTCAAGGGTATCAGCCTTGGCTAGCGGTAACAGATCTATGAACGGCTGTTCATCTCCCGAGACAGTACACCCATTCAAAAACTCAAAATCAAAAGGAATCTCAACTTGAGTTAGTAAGCGGAAAACAAAGAAATATTGAATGCACCTCTATCAGACAGCCGAAAGTCAATTCCACGTCTTCCATCTAATAATAGTGAAGGTTAAGTATCAAGTGTGACAGGGTGTGTGCTGCGGCCTTTGGTGTGGCGGATATAGCGCCAAGTCGCCAAGGCGCGTAATATGGCAGGGATTTACGATCTGGTGTTTGTTTGAGTTGTCTGAGCGGCTATGTTGTGCGTTTGATGCGGAGGACACAGGATGAAGAGAGAAGAGGGTGACTTGGCAACCTGTCGATAGGTGTGTTTCTGCCAAGCGAAACTATCTAGAAACAGAATCTTGGCGCCGGTGCAGAAGGATGATAGTAATAGAACACTTTTAGAACTTGTTCTTAACGATATATGATACTATAAATGAATTTCCAAGACCTTCCAGACACGAGGCAAGTAAATGGGATCATAATTGCATATGCATGTATCAATCTAGTTCCAACAAGGTTTCCCTTTTGCCGCGTGATGTGAATGAATATGTTGATACTCGGATAGGGAATTATATCAGAAAACCCAGGAATGGAACTCAAGCGTACTGGATTGTGTTTGTATTCTTAGAGCTGAGCCTGTATGCATCAAGTGCGAGGCTAAATTTCCTCAATATCCAGCGCAGGCAAACCTCTGTCATCATCATCAAGGACATCCACGATGCTCTTCAGATCCGTCTGATCCCTAATCATCAACATAGACCCATCAATAGCATTGAAGAAGTAGAACTGGCTGCTGCCGACCTCGAAGAGGTAGAGTGCGTCTCCAGTGTAGGGTGCCATGTCATAGTGCGGTCTGATATCTCCATCAATGCCACGTGAGCGAACCTCATCTTCCATTTGACCATCTTGACCCCAAAGCATGTCTCCGCCCATGTCCTCGTAAGTGTTCACCCAGTTCACTGGGGGTGGGATCTGTATCTACTGTTAGTCACGCTGGGCGGCAAAAACTGGGAAGGCCGTGATGTACCCCGTTATCGGTTACCACCGTACCGTCCATAATTGTGGTGTATTGACTCATACTGGGTGCCTGTTGATTGAACGATTTGAGTGAGGTTGGTGGAGTTGAGACGACTGAATTTGTGAATTAAATTTACATTGATATAGGGACAGAGGATCAAGACACATTTATAAACACAGTTCAGGTTGATGACGTATCCAAGTAATGAATCATTGAGGCATTCTTATTCAAACCAATAGATATGTCAAAATGCAATCAATGGCATGGCACGTTCTTAGCGGTAGGATGACATCAACTCTGACTGTGCTTTGACCTCTTTTTCAGCTGGCAGATCTACCGCAATTCCTTGGTCGTGGGTGGGCATTGGGAAGATCCGAGCGGGGCTCTAAGACATGTAGACTTCAAATAGGAAATAGTGTAAACTATCAACAGCCACGTTGACAGCTGAACCAGTACGTATAGCTCAAGAAGATAAAAGGTGACAAGCAAGGAAATGGAGCAAGTTGATAGCTAAGAACGGGCTCGCCGCGGATGGGTATATGTTGACGAGAAGGGAAAAGACAGTCTGTCGACAAAGGCACTGATATTTTTAATTGCGAGAAAACCACTCAGGTCTGAGCGTTAACCTAGCATTGCTCTGCAGAACAGTTTACAGGCCATTGGCAATTGAGCTTACTGTTATCACTGCGCAACACAATGCTAGATCCATCATTTGAGAGAACAATCGACCCCATAGCCTTGCCTGATATTTCACAGAGATGCAGCTTTAATAACTATAGGGTATTATATTTATGTGCTTGTCATCTAATAGGCTATAGTAATTAGTACTTAGTCGGAGGCTAAATGACGTTGATAGGGTATTCTCCTTCAGGGACTCATCTCGGAGCTCGGATGTAACATGCTTGGTCTTGTGCCGACTGCACTGCAGCACCACTAAAGTATTAAGCTTCTATCGATAAATCTCCTAGGGTGACTGGATGTCTACAAGACAAGGTAGCAGTAGGACGGTTAAGACGGCAGCAAAACATCAAAGCCACAGGGTAACCGATTTGTCTTGCGTAATGCTTTCTGTGGGTCGAGTTTAATGCTGACAATGTGCGTTACAGCAATGTCGCGGTCCGAACTCGCAATTGTAGCGACGTGGAGAATGTTTGAAGTGAGACAGAGACTCAGCTGATCTTGAGCCGATAGCCGAGGAATGATGTAAAACTCGAGAATGTTTACTTGTTTCAGTGACAAGATGGAGCAGCAGCTGTGGAGTTGAAGGATTAATTCCGCGACCAAGACGAATACAAAAGTCCTTGCTGAAAAAGCCCAACTAGAACTAGGCTCTAAATTTGGCACTGGAGACGCTTGGCAAAGTGACATTTACTCCAGGTTGACTCCAGGTTGAATCGCGTCTTGGCGCGTTCTAAACACCACAGGCGAGTATCCAGGGGGAGCTTTTCCATCACGACCAATATTTCTATAGCACAGCGAAAATCACGGTTCATCCGAACAATAATTGTTTATTCGCCAAGAGCAGCCATGATTTGATAAGCGGGTTTCCGGACGGTCAAGCCAAGACCTTTGGTGGTATCAGATCTCGCAAATTCGATATGTGAGGCACGATAAGACAAAACAATATCAAGAAGCCAAGACAAATAGACGGTTAGGGCAGCCGTGTATGGCTCTGAAAAGGGTTATAACAGGGAATATCACTGCAGTGACATGAGTCGCAGGGGCGCAGAAGCCGTTTGGGGCGCCATTACGCGAGATGGAGCTTTTGTTTCTCGGTGGAATATGGCCTGCTTCGAAGGCAAGATGCATGCGGGAACATGGCAAATCAATGCACATCGCGAATGAAAATTGCGGATTTACGTTGTAGCCAGGGATGACAATGTAACTGCCGGCATGCATCTTGGGATTCCCCAGAGACAAAAAGACCAAGATCACCAACTACTGAGACGTCAACAGAAAAAAGGGTCTTCCGGATCGCTTGCCATCCGCGCATTGAGCATTAATGACAAAACGCAAAAGGTGGATATATACAAGGCCCCTTGTCCGGCTGTAGAGAGATCTTTTCCCTATTATTCAAGCTTAAAACGCGAAACCTGCAGATCTTGTAGCCATGTCGAGACGTGCAAGTGGCCAATAGGAACAGACAATTTCGATTATTTTTCCGAGATAAGAACCAGGGTTGACAGGCCTAGAACCGGCAACTATCGACTATTCTGTATCCGTTGGTTTAGTCACTGGCGAAAAGAGAGCGTTGAAACACCACGGTCACATCGGTTTGAGAGAGGCCCTGTCGCGGGAAGCCTGACACAAGACGTGGTCTGTTTTGTATCACGTTTTGCCTCACAACCTTAAAATAGTTTAATATAACGCCAGATACGCCTTCAACACTACCAATCGCCAAGAATACTTATAGACGGCTGTGCGTTCTGGAGTGGAGGCTTTTCTTCCCCTTCTCTCTATTCTCACACTCTCTCCCTATACGCTTTCTCTTTGCATCTAGGCTGGTACCTGGTTGTTTCCTTTGTACTGTCTATTTTCTTGTTTGTGTTAATTGGAGTGAATCTTTTACTGTTCATTTCCGTTTTCCTTTCTCTAGGAATCTTTGTTTATTCAAGATTTCCTAATTGGGTTCCTGTTTACTCAGAAATCCATTAATTCTTTTCGAATATACACGCCAAGACAGGAAACTGGTTTCCCTGTTCTTTTTTATATCTTGAAAAAATAATTTAATTGTTTTTTCTCTTTTCAACTACTTTACGACGATCCTTACGATACTCGAACGTTCTCTTTCGACTATTCTTTTAGCTTCTATCGTTCAAAATGGATTCAGCACGACCTGTTTGTGGATCGGAGGGCCCTGGGGAGGAGTATCCCCTTGGCATGCACATCGGTGGTCTTTGTACGTTGACTAATTACCCCGGATTTGGTCTCGACCCAGTTCTTTAGAAGCTAACAATGTGGGATAGTCGCTGTTTTGTCTGTTTCTTGTCTGGGCGCTGGCTTCCCTGTCGCCGCCAAGAGAATCAAGTGGCTCAAGATGCCTCCCAAGGTCTTTTTCGCTTGCAAGCATTTCGGTACTGGTGTTTTGGTTGCTACCGCATTCGTTCATGTAAGTCTATACCTGATATCGCCCTATAACTCACACTAACATAGCTCTAGTTGCTTCCCACAGCCTTCGGATCCCTCACTAATCCCTGCCTCCCCGAACTCTTTACCGATATCTATCCCGCTATGCCTGGTGTCATCATGATGACCTCTATGTTCCTGCTTTTCATGGTCGAACTCTATCTCAACGCCAAGACTGGTGGACACTCTCACGGTGGTCCCACAGGTACAACAATCACTGTCGCTCCTCCTCCTCGCCCTCAGCGACCTCAGCGCCCTTTCCCTCAGGATGAGAACCATGGTCACGCCCGCAACGACTCTTTCAACAGCGACTACTCCGACGATGAAGTCACATACGAAAAGGCCATGGCTCGTGAGATGTACGAGAAGGAACAGCGCCCCCACGCCTACTCCAAAGACGACAGCAACTCTACCATGCCCGCCTGGTTCGTCGTCTTTTACGAGCAGTACGTCCGACAGCGCTCCGAGATGATTGAGATGATCAAGGAGTCCCAGTACTCTCAAGCTGCTATCGACTCCAAGCCCCACGCCGAAGTCAGCGAGTCCTACTTTGATGAGGAGAACAACTCGATCGACCACGAGACTTTCAAGCGCATGTCTATGAACATCACCCTTCTCGAAGGTGGTATCCTCTTCCACTCCGTCTTTGTTGGTATGACCATCGCCATGACCACTGACGGTCTCCTCGTTTTCCTCATTGCCATCATGTTCCATCAGATGTTCGAGGGTCTCGGTCTCGGATCTCGTATCGCTGCTGTTCCTTACCCCAAGGGTAGTGTCCGACCTTGGTTACTCGTCTTTGCTTTCGGCTGCACAGCCCCTATTGGACAAGCTATTGGAATTGCCAGCCGAAACTCTTATGATCCCGAGAGTGAGATGGGTTTGATCATGGTTGGTGTCTTCAACTCTATGTAAGTTTTTGGACATATTAATTTCTTCAAACAATCGCTAATCCGACACAGCTCTTCCGGTCTTCTCATCTACGCTGCCCTCATCAACCTGTTGGCTGAGGACTTCCTTTCCGAGGAGGCTCAACATCTCATGAAGAAGAAGGACCAGATCTTTGCTTTGTGCTGGATCTTCCTTGGCGGTAAGCATCCTCTAAACCTTCTGTGTCTACACATTCACTAACATTTGAATTAGCCTTTGGTATGTCCGTTGTTGGCGCTTTCGCTTAAACGTCAAAATCGTTTCAAGAAAAAGAAAAGTCAATGAGACATGAAACGCGTGGAGGACTGGGCGAAATCAACTTAGACAAACTTAGATGCCCGGGTTTACGCCTTGTAAGATAATGACGACGATTGCAATATTGCGGTTTTCTTTTGGTTGCGAAATGCTTTGGCCGACGAAGATGGTATTGCTACAGTGAGGTTCGTCGGAACTTCCATTCTTTAGGATAGCTGGAATTAAAAAATAACGAAATAAAATTGACGAGACATGATTACCTTTTGAAATGTGGAACAGAAGCAATCTACTTGAAAATTCACGGGGAATGTTAATGTGGCATCTCTATCCATGTCAAAACACCTTGGCACTTGGCATTGACTTCTCCTTCGTTTCACCAGGATGGTCAAAGCAACGAGAAATAAGCTTTCAGGTATGTGACGTAAGTTTGTTGAAGAATATTTATTTATTTGTTTGAATTATTTTTTTACTTATTCGCTAACGTCGTTGAGGTCGTTTCGAAGATAGGCGTTGAATCGACTCTTAGATTTCATACGTCGTCAAGACAGCCCGGTGGTCAGAGAACCACTCATTCTCTTTATGGTTAGGCTGAGGCTTAGGCTCACCAACGACGACAGTCTGAGAGTCAGTCACCTTGAGACCCTTGCCCTTGTGCAGAACAAAGTCAATACGGTCGAGAGGCTCAGGTCGGCGACGGCCACCGTTCCAGATGTAGATGGGAGACCAAGTGATGCCCTGCTCCTTGACGGGATCGGGGTGGGCAACGCGGAAAGAATCAATAAGACCAGTCTCCTCAGGGAGAACAGAGGTAGGCCACTTGATGCCAGAGTAACCGCAGTTCTTGTTCTTGAGACCTTCGGTGTAGTCAAGATGAGAAGGGGCGTTGAAGTCGCCGACAAGGAAGGTAGGAACTTCATCGGCATTGTCAAGCTGACTCTTCATACCAGCAAGGGTAGCCTTCATCTGAGGAGTGCGGCCTGACTGAGCCTCACGCTCGATGATCTTGTCAACGGGGTAGTGGTCAAAGCATGTGTCGTAAGGACCATAGGGAGTGTAGCCCAAGTGGGCGACAAAGAAGTTGATCTCCTTGTTGGTGCCATCAAGGGCAATCTTGACACCACCAGATCGAGCAGGTCCGCTGATGACACCGTAGTCGGCAGTGATGGGGTATTTGCTCAGAATACCGACATCACCGCCGCTGGACCAGTGGTACCAACCAAGAGCATCAGCAAGACGAGGGACGTGGCGACCTTGCTGATCCTCCTGGATACCAACGACATCGGCACCGCAAGAAGCGAGGAACTTGACCTGCTTGTCGTGGTAGTTTGTGACACCGGTACCGCCGTTCCACATGTTGAGGGAAAGAACCTTGAGCTGGCTCAAAAGGGCTTTGCCAGAAGAGGCGACATTGATGGTAAAGACAGCGGATGAGGCGGAGTCGGTACCTGTGGCACGGACGGTGACAACGGCCTCACTAGAGCTTGAAGTAGGTGTCCCGGAGATGATACCATCAGAGCTAATCTTGATCCAGTTGGCATTGGAGCCCTCGCTTGAAAAGCTCATATCACTGTTACCACCGCGAACAAGACCACGAATGCTGTGAGAGTACTTATCACCGACACGGGCATTGGGAAGCGAGACATCAGCCACGATAAAGCTCACATCTCCACCAAACTCACGGCCCTTGATGACTTGCAGCGGCTCCGCTAGCCACGTGTAACCGTTGTTAGCGAGGAAGAAAGCCGTGTAGTTACCAGGCTCGAGGCTTCCACTGTCGATCTGGACGGAGCCTTGGGATTTGGGCGCCCATTTCCACTTGATGGAGTTGGAAGAGCCCTTCTTCTGCTCGACGGGACCTCCGCCAGCGGTGTAGTACAGACCGACCCAGTTTTGGTCGTTGGCATTTTGGGTTGAGTAGTCAAAGGTCCATGAGGGCTGATTGGTGTTGAGGGATAAAGAGCCCGAGGCGGAAGGATTCTGGGCCTGGACTGATGTGCAGAGGCTTAGCCACAGGGCTGAAGCGACTCCGAGGAGGGGGGATCTGAACAATCTCATGGTTGTGGTACCAAGAGAGGATTGAAGGAAGAGGTACGCGAGATTGGTTACGTACGCCAAGCAAGCACGAAGTGAGAAGAGGAAGTCAAGGTGTAAATGAATATTGTTCTCACAAGCACAGGAGAGCGAGGGGGAAAAAGACGATTTCACGGCATATAAGTAACTTTTTTTCACCTTGGTCTCAGTCAATAGCAGAGGGCAAATATTGTTCTCGAATGGGGGTAGGAAAAAAAGAAGAAAGAAAGAGACCGGGGGAGAATGAGTTGTGAATGACCTCTGGATCTCGTGCCAAGTTTCTACCGGACAAGGGTAGTGCTGTTAGTGCTGGGGTTAGCTTCAGCCAATGCTTGAACCCCCTCAAGCCACGCCGCAGATGACGTGTGAGACGTCTGCATTGGTCTTGGGGGTGATCGGCGGCTTAAAAGACCTAAACGAGTATTTGCGCATGGGCACGTTGCAAAGAAACACACGGTTAGAGGCAGTTTCTTTTACCGTAGATGATCTGCGATGCTACTCTACTGTAGACCCTCATGGTCCATCTCTCTAATCATCCGACTCCCTATCGTCCGCCATCGTGACTCGGTAATGGCACTTTTGGGCGTCATGATTGGGTTGCGCAGAGAGCTTGTGGCACGACGATCTTCTGCAACTGATTCTCCTCCGCAAGTAAAACGCAAATAAAGGGTTCACTGACTCTCAATGCCGCAGCCTTAGCCTTATCAGATCGCGGCCTCGTGGGAGGGAAAGGATCTGCCGTTAGCCACACCCGCTGTAACCCTGTAACCCACCAACTCTCACATGCGTGTGATAACGGAGAATACTCCGGTGAAAGAATGTCTTTTTCTTCTTCTTATTCACCGTCTCGGAAATCTTGCCTTTTGCTCTTGTGCTACGTTCCACTGTGGCCATTGCTATAGAATTGCTTGGATAGTCATAGAGAAATTGCCCCCTCCCCCTCTTTGTTGCGAGATATAATCCTGGCAAGGTTGGGCTGTTGGTTATGCAAAACACCATCATATCTTGTTCTACCGTCACATTCCTCTAAGCTTACTGTTTTTGATCCAACAAGCGCCCGCGCATATACAAAACACGCCAAGGAGAAATTAACCTGTCGTTGTAGGCCACCTTGCTTGCTCAAATCTGAGCCGTGTCTTGTTACTACCACAGACCGTTTTCACCGCACACATTCAAGATTCATATCAGGGAATCGCCACAGTTACTTTTCAACGGTAAAGGTGATAGACTTCGTGTCACTGGGGGCGATTCGATAGATCTTCCCGTTTTGGGCCTATGAAAATGACATAGGTAGTAGAGTTTGCGATGGGAATGTTTCAAATAGAATTTTTAAAACTACGACTACCAGTAAATCATTATGAAAAGTGATAGAGCACAGACTAGTAGAACACAATAGAACAAAAAAAGGAACGAAAATGTTGTATAGTTCAAATTGACGAAAGAAATCTCGCCACTCCTCGTTACGGCTACATTGTTTCAAGTAAATTCCTAGGTATTTACCAATGCTGTGGAACAGAACGTCCGTGTCCAGAATCACGTCAGCCAAAAGAAACTTCTCTTAGTATCTGAGCTCCTGCACAGTTTCTCGCGAGTCACAATTTCGGTTCCGCCTTATCTCATAGTAGAGAACCTCAACTACACCTCATCTCGCAGTGAGGAAGTCAACTACGCCTCATCCCAACCGTTTAAACGTCCGAATGAAGATCGAAATGTTGTTCGTCATGCCAGAAAGCCCACATCATTCTGATAACACAAGGCCAACACTTGGTGGAATCCCTCCATCTAATGGTGCACCATATCAATCACAATATCAAGGAAGATATTCACAAACGATGCCAAGCAGAGAGAGCGCTCCGATTGTCTAAACCGGTAGCTTCCGCTAAGCGAATGGAACTCCAAATTGACCCCAACCATACATAAACGCGTTGACTTGGTCTTCGCCCCCAACGCTGACATATGCGACCTTATCTCGACGTCCACTCAAGAGGCCTTTCAGCGATTTTGAATCCCTGAGCAGCTGAGCTCAACATCACCAACACTTGAAAGCGTGTTTGATAACAAGGAGGGGATGCTACATTGGCGTGATTGTGACAGTTCATGGGTCGTCGATCCGAATGGTCCGAAGAATCTAGTATATATCCTAAGTTGAATTCCATGTTTCGTATCTACCATATTCGGAGATTACCTTGTCAAGCACGGTTAAAGTTGAGACCCCCAGATGATTCTTGTATAGTCATACTCGGTTTCAGATGGATGAACTTGTTGTTCGTCATATCTAAACCATATATCACTCCCGCATAGGCGCCGAGATCTACCGTCAGCCACGACACTACTTGGCACGTGTAAAGTCTGCCGGATTAATTGTCCGAGCCGTCTAGCCAAGACTGAGTTGGCATAGCCAAGTCGGTTAGTGGAAAATAGCTAGTTTAAGACACGAGGCTGGAAATAGCAAAGAGTCATGCTGCATCATGCTTATGGCAAGATGTTAAGCGTTAATCCTACATCTGATATGAATATTGATCATGACGTTGATCATGATGTACCTGAGACTTCGAGGCGAAGGCTTTGCTATCCTTTGAGTCTTCAAGGTTATCTTTAAGAGAGTAAGAAGAATGCAACGAATGCATTAATTAACCGTTGTAATGGCTATGACTGAATGAAATGTCTCCAAGCAGGAATTATTCCCACGGCTCTAAATGTCCCTGGTCTTTCTCAACGAGTTGAGGCGGTCAAGTCCAATGAATACCCTGCAGCCCGAGTTACAATATTCAGGCAGGATTACAAGTAAATGTCAGAATGCCAGTCGTTTTCATAACGCCCAGGCTGTTGTCGTAGGCATCTAGAATAATGAGACACATGATATACTGTCTAACTGTGAATATTTCATAAGAACTGAACCAGCAAATCTTCTGTAAGCGAAAACACAGTACTAAAATCTGTTTCTAAAAGTCTCGATACCGTAACCTGTGTCTGGTTTCAAAAGCTAGGTACGTTGATGGGCCCATGAATTTACCCTTCGGATCATCGGCCATTCATCCAAGAATTGTCGCTTCTTACACCGCAACCCAACAAGTTCTCTTCTTCCATAACCCTGCCAAAATCTCCCAAGCATGCCAAGTTTACCAATTGCACCCTTGCCACTAAGTAAAATTCTCCCATATCCAATATGTTATCGAGGTCTCGACCATCGACCCGCTATTCCTCCGTAAGCTATATCACTTTAAGACTTAATCCCGCCACCAAAAGCAAGGGTTCAAGGAACATATCCAATCAGACAAACTATAGCAAAGATTTTCGCTGACGAGAAATCCTCTTATCGGCTGACTCCGTATGGGGAACTGGAGCACAAAAGTTACACAGCAAATTGCTTGTCTTTGTCAAGAGGGGACCGAGGATATGAGCGCCCTCGGCTTTGTGAAATGCGGTATTTTATCCGTAAACCCTAGACTGCGTCCCCTGGGGTAGTATTCTCTTTTCTCTTTTTTGTGCAAAGAGAGTTTTCCCTGGTTGCATTCATTTTATCCGGAAACCTTGATCATGGCAGCTTCTGACGTGAATGCACCTCCGGGTTATTCCCATGACACGGAAAAGGACTCCTCCAAGGCAGCTCCGTCTAATACCACAAATGAAGACATCGCACAGAGAAATGCCTTTGGCGATGAGACTCATCGGAGGCTCAAGGGCCGTCATATTCAGTTGATTGGTATCGGAGGTACTATCGGTACTGTTCTTTTTGTATGTCCCATACTCACCCCCAACAGTCCATTCGCATGTGATATTATCAGTGGGGATGGCTTCATGGCTAATTATGTGTATCTCGTAGGTCCAAATTGGTAAAGGTCTGATGCAAGGCGGTCCTGGAAGTCTCTTCATTGCGTTCTCCTTCTGGTGTCTCATTGTCCTCACAATTACAATGGCTGTTGCAGAAATGGTATCATACACACCAATTTCATCTCCATTCGTCCGATTCGCAGGCGTTTACGTTGACGAAGCTCTTGGGTTTGCCTCTGGATGGAACTTTTTCATATTTGAAGCTGCACTCGTGCCGTTTGAAGTAACAGCTTGCCACTTTATTCTCCAATTCTGGACCGACGCAATTCCTGTGGGGGCGACTATCGCCGTGATCATCGTTTTGTATGCCCTCATCAATCTTATGGCGATTCAGTATTTCGGCGAGACGGAGTTTTGGGCCTCTGTTGGAAAAGTGATTTTGATCGTTGGCCTCATCTTCTTCACATTCATTGTCATGGTTGGCGGCAATCCTCAAGGAGATGCATTTGGATTCACGTACTGGAAAAGCCCTGGTGCTTTCAACACGTTGTACTATGATGGAGCGTTGGGCAAATTCGTCGGCTTCTTATCCTGTCTCATTCAAGCCGCATTCTCCATCTCGGGCCCTGACTACGTTGCCATGGCTGCTGGAGAAGCAGAAAACCCTCGCAAGATTCTCCCACGAGCGTTCAAGACGGTGTTCTATCGCTTGACTTGTTTCTTCGTTCTAGGAACATTGTGCGTGGGTATCCTTGTACCATACGACGACCCAAATATGATTGCTGCTTTCAGGGATGGAAAAGCTGGAGCTGCAGCTTCACCATATGTTATTGCGATGGACCGCCTCGGCATCAAAGTTTTACCTCATATTGTCAACGCCATGATTCTCGTCTCGGCGTTCTCAGCCGGTAACTCATACGTTTTCTGCGCTACAAGATCTTTGTATGGTCTTGCCCTTGAGGGTAAAGCGCCACGATTCCTCAAGACTTGCACCAAGACTGGTGTTCCTATTTACTGTGTCGCTGTTGTTCTAGTTGTCGCGCTACTATCTTTCCTTCAATTGTCGAACAGCTCTGCAGTTGTCCTGAGTTGGTTTGTTTCTTTGGTCACTGCATCTCAGCTGATCAACTTTTGTGTAATTTGCTTTACCTACCTTTGCTTCTATCGAGCTATGAAGGTGCAGAACTTTGATCGCTCGGTGCTTCCTTATCGAGCTTGGTTCATGCCATATGCTGCCTACATCGGTCTTGTGGCGACCTTCATTATGGTATTTGTTGGAGGATATACAGTGTTTTTGCCCGGCATGTGGAATGTCCCCAACTTTCTCTTCTCGTAAGTACTCAACTATAAGCACCTAGCGATATGTGTCGGAACTAACAATTACAGATACACTTCTGTCGGACTGTTCCCTATACTGTACATTGGCTGGAAGATCGCACATAAGACTAAGGTCCACAAACCGACCGAGATTGATCTCAAGTATAATTTGGCTCCCATTGAGGAGTACGAACAGAATTTTGTCTCTCAGCCACCAAAGTATGATAAGATTGTAACTTCGTCGTCCATATTACTAATACCTTCTTAGGAACTGGTTTGAGAAGATCCTGCACTTTCTCTTCGAATAGAACAGGATGGGAATACATGGGGAAAACGGTTGCAGATGTCATGTATGAGTTATGGCGAAATAGATACTATTCTGGATTGATACCCTATTTGAGATTGCATTCAGTTCATCACGTATGCCCAGTGAAGTATATCGATGAAATTCTGCTCTAAGTAATATATTCCTCGGCAGATTCTACAAACTATATCATTATGCTCACGTCTAAAATAGGTCACTTTCCTTGACTAAAATATCCCTAGTCACCTCGCTAATATCTCTCAAGCCTGCCAAGTGCATGTTCATAGTCAAATCACCACACAACGCTCGCAAAACATGCCTCACTCCATCCTCTCCACCCAGTGCTAAGCCATAAGCATATGGTCTTCCAACAAGAACACACTTTGCTCCAAGAGCCAATGCTTTCATGATATCTGCACCACACCTGATACCGCTATCGAACAAGACATCGATTTTGTCACCAACAGCATTGGCGATCCTCGGAAGCATACCCAAACTGCTCACACCACCGTCCTGTTGTCTACCGCCGTGGTTGCTCACCACAATACCCTGGACGCCAACTTTAACGCACTTCTTGGCGTCTTGAACGCTCTGAATACCCTTAAGTACGATAGGTCCATCCCAGTGCTTCTTTAGGAACTCAATGTCCTCCCAAGAATGCGAGTGTCCAGGGAACACAATCTTGGCCCATTCGCGAGCTGCTGGGCCCAGACCAGCTCCAGCTGATCCACCCTGGGCCGCCTGGTATACTCCACTGGGTGCATCGGTGATATCATAGCCGTGCTCTTCCTTGGACTGCTTCTTGAAAACGGGATCGGTCAAGCCAATCTCGACGCCGATGTGATCGGGGTGAATGAAAGGGTTGTAGCCATTGTCCAGATCGCTCGGACGCCACCCGAGAACATATGTGTCCAGTGTGACGAATAGTGCTGTGTATCCAGATTCTTTGGCTCTCTTGAGCATGGATATTGTAATGTCGTCGTGTTCCCGACTAGGCCAATAAAGCTGAAACCATCTCGGCGCATTTTCCCCGTTCGCTGCTGCCACGTCCTCGATGCTGGTACTAGACGCCGTACTCAGAGTATAAGGAATCCCCAGCGAGGCGGCAGCTCTAGTTGTAGCAGCTTCTCCCTCAGGGTTGAAGATCTTTTGAACTCCGATTGGTGCAATGGCAACTGGGAAGGGAAGGGTCTGTCCCAGCACCTTTGTTGTGGTATTGGCGAATTGCTCATTTCCGTTCTCGTCTTTTCTGCTTGGCACAAGTCGATTTGGAACGATCAACCAGCGAGAGAATGAATTGATGTTGTTCTGGTACGTTGAGGCGTTACCGGCGTTGCCGTGGATGTAGCCCCAAGATGTAGCTGACAGAGTCTCTTTGGCTAGTGATTCCCATTGTGAAGATTGGAATGTGAATGCAGGTCGTGCAAAGTGAAGACCATCATCAAAGATAGACTTTTCGTAGCCGAGAACGTCGGCGCTTGGTGAAGGAGTCATGATTGTCGATAGCGATGTGTGTGTATGTGACTGTTAGTTGTGAAAGATGCGGCTCTGCTGGTTATAAATATTCTCGGCTATTCTCGCGGCCATTGATATCGTTTCTGTTACATATTAGCAAGCTAGTCCATCAGGTAGAAGCAAGATCTAAAGCATAATGACGTCTGAGATGGTGCCATATTTGCGGATATCTCGGAAGACTCTTCTCATCGACGTTTGATGGTCAGCATCTCTGAGATCCTTCGGGTGGATTGCCGAATGGTCACCAGATAGCACAAGTTGCTTGGTGCCCAACATACTCAAAAGCAGTATTGCGTCTCTTTCCAATTCAAGTTTTGTTGCTCGTTTCAAAGTCTTTCTACTCAACTCAAGCTTTGTCAAAGCTAGCCCTTACAGATGACGTAGCTGACCCGATTTAACACGCTGCATCTTGTATTATAGAATGGAATGGTTTCTGAAGTCATTTTCGATTATGAGTAGCATAGATAGCGATGATAATATGTGATGATTACATAGGTAAATCGTCGACGACAGTGCCACGACTCAAGATGCCCCAACCTCCTGCTCGCTGTCACGGGACCTCGCATCCTCCGACACATTATCATTGTCACCCTTCAGAACTATGTCTGCCACCAGTAGGCTGGCTATGAGACATAATGCCATTAGAGGAATGGACATGATAAAGACTGCTCGAAACCCTTCCATTCGTGCATTCAGGATGTCGCTCTCATATTCGCTCGTACCCGGGTCACCAATTCGCCATGTTCCATCCAACACAACATCACGAACCCAGTCCGGGACTGCTTCCCCAAGAGCCTTGCTCAAGACTGCATAGTAGGTAGCAGTAGACACAGCAACTCCGACCACGCCGCCAAGGGAACGGAAAACATTTCGAGTTCCCGTCGCCACAGCACGATCCTCGTCTGTCGAGTTGGCTTGCAACGCTACAAGTCCTATTGCATGATGAGCTAGCTGAGTTTGATGGACAGTAATTATCTTACGTACCTGGTTGATGCACCCATCCAACTCCGGCTCCTTCGATAGCTAAGACAATTACGTAGATAGAGATATGGGTATTCTGACCAAAGAGAAGCTTCAACCCTACACCGAGGGTCCAAACTGCGAGACCACATCGCAGTACGGGCATGTACCTATAGTACAGATTAGTGCTCAGTTCAAGAACGTGAAGGGGTGCATCTGTTGCCTACCTGGCGTAGCGAGCCATAACAGGTCCTGACGCAGCACCCGCAAGGCCTTGAGCAATGAGAAAGGATACAATAAGCGTTGCACTCTCCAATGGGCTATATCCGCGAACTGTTTGGAAGTACAAAGGTATAAAATACTGCGTAGTCTGCCACACAAAGTCATGAAGGAAGCCCGAAAGTATCAGTACTAACGCTGATTTCGTTCTGAGCAATCTCAATGGGATGATAGGAATCTTGGCTACAAAAGCCTCAATACCTATAAAGAGAAGGAGACATACGACACCGATAGTCAGTATCAAGATGGTTTTGATGTTGTCCCATGGCCAAATACTTCCACCCGAGTTTATCGACATCTAGCAACGTATTAGTGTCCAAGGGTAATCGAAATTGGGAGGTTATAAGGATAGGCCAGAACTTACAATTACCAGAACGATAGCTGGAACCGAAGTGATGACACCCAGCCAGTCGATTTTGCGGATCTTCTCGCCAAAACTTCCAGGAACTGGCTTCAGTGGTAGTAAGAACAGGAGAAGTGCGAAACAAAAAGCAGCGAGGATAGAAGGAATCCAAAAGGCCCATCTCCAACCGTCGTCTTGTCCACGTGTTTGTATAAGGCTAGCAGCCACAAATGGTCCTGATGCAGCTCCAGTACCAATAGCAAGGCTAATAAACCCTTGGTATTTTCCGCGTGACCTGAGACTGACGAGGTCACTTACTATAATAGCAATGGAGGAACTGATACCACCCCCGCCAATGCCACTGATTGTCCTGCATGCATATAACCATATTGGTGTACGTGCAAAGCCACAAAGAAGGCCACCAATGGCAACGCATCCCATGGAAAATAATAGAATTGGCTTGCGGCCTGTAATATCAGATATCCTTCCATAGAGAGGTTGAAAGGCCGTCTGACCCAGGAGATATGCTGTCCCTACCCAGGTCACAGTAGGACCAGCATCTAAAGCCTCGGCAATAGTTGGTAGGGAGGTAGTGACGGAATTCATATCCAGATATGAGATGAAATAGGCAAGGCATAGGCAAAGATATGCTACCATCAGACGGGCAAACGGCAAACGCTGTGACTGGTCTTGCAGCTCACATGGTGTAGAACTGTCTATGGTCTCACCAGATTCAGCCCCAGATGGCTGAGCTTTGTCTTCGGTAGAGCTATTGCGGCCATTGTCCAACTTGGGAGTGGTAGCAATTGGATCAAGATGAAGGGATGTCATATTGTCTAATGATTGTAGCGGTGAAGAACGTAGAGTTGATTGTGGAAGGCGAGGATAGATATGAACAGAACCTCATGGGGCATGGAGTAGTTTGCTCAGCGGAGTTAACATCAGAAGAGAAGACACTCTGGGGAAAACTCGGAGATTTGTAGACACTCTTTCCTCAATTGAGAGAACAGCGTGAACTGATCTAGCTGGGGGTAACATGACTGAAACCTCTTGCGTCTGAGGGGTAACACGCGGTCTTGATTCCGCCAAGAGCCAAGGGTCAGCTTATATCTACAAGGACTGAACTGACAAGCAAAAGTTCCTACCCGCGCGAGATGAGCCTCGCCTATTCTTCTTCAAGTAACTACGCACGCGACACAAAGGGAAAAGCGACTTCACCCGGAACGGATAGAATCCTTCCTACAACATGCCTCACAAACATAGGTGAGATCACGTGCCATGGCGATAAGCTTACTTAAATACACTCAATGCATATATCTATTATCAAGACCAATATATGGCACATTATGAAATGTTCGATTAGAGAGGAGATACCTGTTTGGTGTTGATGACACGGGCAAGAGGTACAATTTACAGTGTAGGTGCGTTGAGTGAATATCGTCCAGTGACAGACAACTAAACGTTCGTTGTATAGCAAATAGCAAGTCCAAAGAGTATACGTGGATCGCATCGTATCAAGGCATCGACCCTGCCGATGGTAACTCGTTCAGCTTTTGGCTTTTCGAGACAGGTCAAACAGGTTCTCTGTTCTCAAGTCATACATTCAACATCACCGATCCAACTTCGACTACACAGTCGGCGACTCAATTCACGAGAACGAGACATCCTCAAACCAAGATCACAACCAAAGCCACCGAAACAACTGAAATAGCTGGCGAACCTACCTCGTCATCTAAGATAGTTGATGCGACACCACCGCCGGGACTATCTTCAGGAGCAATAGCCGGGATATCAGTTGGCTCTGTCGTGGGATGTCTATTAATCGCTGGTGCAGCATTGATGTTTTGGCGCAGAACAGGCAGAAAAGAAGCTTTACAGCCTACGGAGCCGATGGAGGTTGCCAAGTTTGGGGTTGTTGAAGCGCCCAATGATAGCGAGGCTCGTCATGGGCCTTGGGAAATGGGAGATGCAACCACACAGGCACATGAGCTGTCAGCTACAGAGCAAACCTACAATTACAGAACTGAGAGATGGGCATAAGAAATGAGAGGTTCTGTGTTAGTTTATTTACTCATATAGATATATGTAGCTCAACTGGACGCTTTGACTACTTACCCTGGGTGTTCTGATCACCTTTGAGACATCTTGTTCGATGGGGCAGCCTGATGAGTGAGTCTGACCGCCTGCAGCTATAGGCTGTGCAGCCAACAGGCCTTGTGAGGCTGACTTGCAGGCATTTCCAAGACATACGCTGCTGCAGATGTCGCCCACAGCCTGACTTTAGTTTTCCCTCCTGCATCATTTTTCACTTTCGCCAAAAGAAAATAGATGTTTCAATTCTATCACGAACCAAGCCCAAGTCTCTTTATATAAACGAGCATGGAACGGCGGCGAATGTCATTTGACCACGATGAGAACCGACAAGCAAAACGGCATAAGGCCATCACTCACCGTTCCGGGGCGCCTTCTTATGATCCTTATACCGTCGCATGGATCTGCGCGTTACCCATAGAGATGGCCGCTGCGCGCGCTATGCTTGATGCCGAACATGCTGACCTACCACGGCGAGGAAACGATACCAACTCATACGTCCTGGGAACCATGCATAAACACGACATCGCCATAGCCTGTTTACCGGCAGATCAATATGGGACAAACAATGCCGCAAGCGTTCTCAGCAACCTGAAAAACACTTTTCCAAATATCAGAATTGGTCTTATGGTAGGAATCGGTGGCGGAGTTCCTACCAAGGTCGATATACGACTTGGAGACATTGTTGTAGGCATCAGGGTCATGCAATTTGACCTTGGAAAGACGTTGAGTGAGAGATTTCAGAGGACAGCTATTCCAAAGATACCAGACAGTTCTATCCGTACAGTCATTTCGAATCTACGATCTCAGCATGAGTTGAGGAGTAGCCGGGTTCCACTGATTCTGAAGGATAAGATGAGCGAGCACCCTACATACTGGCTACCAGACGAGCCAGACCGCCTTTTTGAATCGGCGTACAACCATGAGTCTTCAAATCCAAACTGTGATGGATGCGACCAGTCCAAGCTAGAAGCAAGAAAGATTCGTGGTTCAACAGATCCTGTCATTCACTATGGGGCCATTGCTTCCGGGAACCAGGTCATGAAAGATGCAGCCAGCCGCAACGATATCGCTCGCGAACTGGATGTTATCTGTTTCGAGATGGAAGCTGCGGGACTAATGGACATAATGCCTTGTCTTCCAATTCGTGGCATATGTGACTATTCTGACTCCCATAAAGCTAAAGAATGGCAACGATATGCAGCAGCAACAGCTGCGGCATATGCGTATGAGTTCCTACAGGTTTGGGGAGGAGATACTCAGTCAATTGAAGCTGATTGCCCATTGCCGCAGAGTAAGTAGTTCTGTCCAGGTATATCACAGAAGGTTAATAAGACCACTAACATTTCATAGATTGGAACATTGCACCATCTGAGCGCCGTGAAAACTTGTTGGAGTCCCTTGATTTCGAAGACATTGACTCTCGGAAAATCACAATCAAGGCTGCTTATTCCAAGACTTGCCAGTGGTTTCTCAAGCATCCCGACTACCTTTCCTGGATAAACCCAGAAGACATATTACAACACCATGGCTTTCTTTGGATCAAAGGCAAGCCTGGAGCAGGTAAATCAACAATAATGAAGTTCCTCTACTTAAGGGCGAAGAGGAAGGATCGCAATTCCCAGAGCTTGACGGGTTCTTTCTTTTTCAACGCTCGTGGAGAAGAATTAGAAAAGACTGTTTCCGGCATGTATCGATCATTGCTGTTGCAACTCCTCAAGGGCTTTCCTGATCTTCAATGCGTCTTGGACGACCCTGAGTTAGTACCTCGAGGTCAAGCGGGTTGCCCCTCGCTAAACATCCTCAAAGACCTTATTCGAAGCGCAGTTTTGAAACTGGCTCAAAGGTCTTTCACCTGTTATATCGATGCTCTCGACGAGTGTGACGAGCAGCAAGTGATGGACATGGTCGAATATTTCGAGGACCTCGCCGAACAATGTACCGAAGATGGTGTGCGACTTCAAATATGTTTTTCCAGTCGCCATTACCCATTCGTAGACATTAGGCTGGGTCTTTGTCTCATTCTGGAGGAACAACTAGGCCATACCAGTGACCTCAAGACTTATATCAAGTCTCATCTACGGGTTAGGGACCCGCCACTCCTTGCAGAGCTCCAAACAAGGATGCTCGAGAAGGCTGCCGGGGTTTTCATGTGGGTTGTTCTCGTTGTTGAGGTATTGAATGTTGAGAACCGTCGCGGTCGACTTTTCTTGAAGACAAGGCTTGAGGAAGTTCCTAGTGGCTTGAGCGAGTTGTTCAAGGATCTTTTGAGGAGAGACAAAGCCAACATGGAAGAATTACTGCTTTCAATCCTTTGGATTCTTCTCAGTAAGCGACCATTGAAACCAGAAGAATATTATCATGCTCTTTGGTCAGGCCTATCCTTGGAAGGATTGGCAGACCTTGAAACCCCAGTTATCGATGCAGCTGACGCCAATGACTGCTTTGAGCGATGTGTGGTCAGTTCATCGAAAGGTCTTGCTGAGATCACAAAGGCCAAGCATCCGACAGTTCAATTTATACACGAGTCGGTCCGGGACTTTCTCATCAAGGACAAGGGCCTTCATGAGTTATGGCCAGAGCTTGGGGCAGATTGGGAGAGTTTTGGCCATGACAGGCTGAAGGTATGCTGCCAATCGTATGTCAAATCTGTTGGCACTCAAGAACTGCTCTCGCGAGTGGATAATGAGAAGCCCTACCCTTTTTTGGAATACGCCAGCCAATTCGTTCTACATCATGCCGAGCGTGCTAGTGGTATTGTTTGCCAGGAAGCTTTCTTGAATCATTTTCCAACCTCTACGTGGATCAGCGTTGTCAACATTTTCGAGAAGTTCAAAATTCGCAGATACACTGAGGATGCAACACTTATCTACATACTGGCAGATCGGGACCACTCTGGTCTCATACGGGCATTACTCAAGGCAAACCCTGACAACATTGACATCAATCGTCCGGCAAACAAAGAAAGATACAAATATCCTCTCATAGCTGCCATGGCTAAGGGACATACAGACAGCGTTCTTGCTCTCTTGGGCTTGTCTTCAACCATGCATGATGGAGTCGATATCACTGAAACCTTGGTATGCAACATGGATTCTGGAGCTACAAACCGCACCCCACTTTCTTGGGCTTGTGAGCATGGTCACTTCGGCATAGTCAAGGTACTTATCTCGCTGTTTGGTCACAAAAATGGGAGCAGCAAAACTGTTTGGACACCGCTCATGTTCGCTTCAAAAAGGGGATATACCGACATAGTGAAGCTGCTGGTTAAGACTGGGGCCGATATTCATGCAGAAATTAAAAAAGAAAATGCCATCTCGTTAGCATCAGAGAACGGCCACGGAGAAATAGTCAGGATACTACTCGATGCGAGAGCAAACCCTTATTACTCTAACGCCAACGGTTCTTCTTTACTGTGTCTGTCTGCAGGTAACAGTCATGAGGAAGTGGTCAGGGTTATTTTGGAAGAAATCGGAACTATGAAAGGCGAGGACTCCTCTTGTCTCATAAACTGGATGGACAGCTGTGGTTCGACACCACTTCATTATGCTGCTCGTCAAAAAGGGTCTGTGAGGATAATGGAAGACCTTCTTGTACATGGAGCAGATATTCATGCCCGAGATGCGAAAGGCAATACATGTCTTATGCTAGCAGCGGTATTTGGCTCCTTGGAAGAAGTGGAACTTCTGCTCCAACATAGAGCAAATGTCACTGCTCAAAATGAAAATGCCTCTTCGTGCCTCCACGAAGTTATACGTAGAGCAGATGGACATTTTGAGATTTTACAGTTGTTGCTCGAGAACGGAGCAGACGTCAATGCTCGAGATCAGAAAGGTAGAACGTGTCTACATGATATTGTTTTTCGCTTGGGGGAACCTTTCCCATCCTTGAGCGATGTGCTTCGAATCCTCGATAAACACAAGATCGACGCAAACGCTCGCGACAACGATGGCAACACGCATTTACACTATCTGTGGCAGGCTCGCCCCCAAAATTTATCAATTGTTCTCAACCAAGCTGGCTTAGATCTCAACGTCCGGAACCATAATGGGGAGACACCTTTGCATCGTGCATCACAGAAGGGCAAGTTCACTTTGACAGATTTGTTGTTAATACATGGAGGGGATATCAATTCTGTAGATGGCAAAGGTCGAACACCACTGGATTATGCATTTAATAACAATAGCCTTGTCCAACTTCTTGTCAGAAATGGTGGGATTAGGGGTGATATAGATTTTGACCCGGCATTGTGGCACCATGGCGGCTACCGCTTGGAAACTTTTTATCTAGCATAGAGCACTATATTCCTACCTACAGTTCGTCAAAGTCAATAATCTGCCTTCAAAAACTGGGGCGCTTCTGGCCGAGCGTGAGGGTATCAGAAAGACAGGCCGCTGGAAGTATAGTAGACGGACTTAGTAGGTAACCCAGCTACAAACCTTGACACATGCTTAACTTTGGTGTCACTATCCTATTCTAGCTTGACGGAAAATACGACTTTTTCCTCCGGGACGACGGCAGTTTATGTGTCTATGCCCCCAGTGGCACATATATCTGGGCTTCCAACACCTGGGGCTGGCCAGAGGCTGTGTAATGCCTACCACAGGATGACGGTAATCTGAAGCTCCTCGATAACCGTGGGGGATGAAGTCGACCAAGTGATAGTGGAGGCAAGGGCAATAGAAGCTCGGAACTTGTCATCACGGATAACGGAAATGTCGATATCAACACTGATGGTAACGTCGTCTGAAGCACTAACACGGCACAGCCCTCAAAGACTACAGCACCAACTCCTATTTCTGCCACTCCAGGTGCTGCCGAGCTAGTAAATAACACTGATATGTCATCAGCTCAGGCTAACTGTAACTCAAGCATCCAGTCCTCCAACGGACAGTATCAACTCAGTTGGCAATCTTCACATCTATCACAGCCTCGCCAAAGTCACCGGCGTCTTCACTATTACCCCCAACTCGACCATTACAGATGCAACATACCTGATCATGGGCGATGATTTTGTCTTTGAGATTCAGGGCGCAGACAAGCGAAATCTTTGGCGCTCTCCAAACCGACAGCCAGATCGATATGATCGTGACCTTTATCTTTATCAGTCCGGTCGTGATGATTTTGGTCGATCTTCTCGTAACAGAGAACAATCTTGTCCAATTAGGCCTACCAGTGCATGAGGAGCATTAATGGTGAGTATACCGCATATCTCGACAGAAAAGGTGACTTCAAGTTTCTGAAGACTAAGTCAGACTATTCGCGTTTACTCTGGAGATCAAAGACAGGTGATGCTGATAGTGTCTGGATGAACAGCGATGAGGGTTTATGCGTCAGCTCCAATGGAAAAGCGTCGTATCAGAGCAATCCTGGTCAACTTGGACAAGGTGATCTTGTTCTTGTTGTTCAGAATGATGGAAATATGCGCATTTACTTGGGTGGTAACTGCAAGTTTTCGTCCAACACGGCCCATGGGATCCCCAACGTCTATGTACTTTACTGATAAATAGATGATGGCAGTTTGCTTTGTGAATAGGTAAATGTTGTTACTTAGCAGGTTGTCCCAAGTCTTGGGCCCCCAAAGGAACTATTAATGATGTCAGCTTCCTCGTCCGATTGGTACCGGTAAGGCCGCCTAAAGTCCGCGGATATCGGGGTCGGAGCTTAGCTCTTACCCACTATCGTACCTAAGCTTTGATGGGATGGGACCTGTAGATGATCCATTTCTTAAAGCGAGAGGTTTTTTTCTTTTCTCTTCTCACTCAAACTCAACTCATGTCATCTTCATCTTCATCTTTCACTTCTTAGACATCATTTTCATTTAGCATTGGTTATTCTCTCATCTCCAATCTCCTCCAGACCTTGAACTGGAGGCGCCTCTCTCACAGCTGCTATAGACGCCACAAAGAGGGGCTCATCCTCATTCAGCCTAAGACCGAAGACGTCAGCATTCGAGGCTCAGCAAAGACCCTATACAAGGGACCATCGGAACTGATCACACTCTCTCACTCACCATCTCTTCAATTCAATCGCAAATATGAGTCGTCTGGCCGGTTGGTTTCGCTCGGGCACTGCGACCCCGGCTACAGATGCAAACAGCGATGCTGGTTCCATCTCCACCAAGGATAACATGGCCAGGGAAATGGAGGACATTGACGACGCCATGGCTTCCTGCGGCCTCATTATGAATGACGATATCGACGGTGCATGGGAGAGGCTTCAGACGGGCGACTCATCCTTCCACCAGCTCGGTCTGGCTGTCACTATCTTTATGCGCTCAGTGCTAGGCTTCGAAAAGGCGGTCATGACAGAGACCACTACCAAACTAGATGAGTGCGAAGCCAAGGCATGGGCAGACTACAAAAAGGCTCAGAAGCACGGAAAGGCTCGTGCGGGAAGCAAATTGTACCCTCCAGGCACCGAGTTTGAGCTTGTGCGCGCTGAGACGCAGCTTATGGGTGCCGTCGTTGGTGTTTTGCACGAGAGTCTCATTGATGCTATGAAGAGCTTCCTCAAGCTTCGCAAGGCATTCATGACGCTCGATGCCATCATTGAAGCCGAGACAAAGATTCTCGGTAGCATGCCTCAAGCTACTTCCGAGGCATCTCTGTCCGCCAAGCCAGTTACTGATGTGACAAAGAGTATGGAGAAGCTCGATATTGAGTCAGCATCTGGTACTCAAACGCCTGCCAACGTGGACTCCTCAAGCTCTTCAAATGCAGGAACAAATGAAGACGAAAAGGTTGATGAAGGAGCACCACTCAAGGAAGCTAGGTCAAAGGCCACCGAGTCCGATTCTGTTCTTCTCGAGAACCCCCTCGACATTTTCGTTCACTCTGGTGCAAACATGTGCTTTGGTATGATCCTTCTTATGCTGACCCTCGTCCCTCCTGCTTTCACCCGTCTACTCTCAGTCGTCGGCTTCCGTGGTGACCGCGAGCGTGGTGTCCGTATGCTTTGGCGCTCTACGTCCTACTCCAACGTCAATGGTGCTATCTCCGGTCTTATCCTGCTGTCTTACTACAATGCTCTTCTCGGCGCCGTCGACATTCTCCCCAGTGCCAACGACTTTGATGACGGCGCCGAAATTGTTGGTCCCCCTCGCGCAAAATGTGAGAAGCTCCTTGCATCTATGCGCTCTCGATACCCCGACTCTCGACTTTGGCTTATCGAAGAAGCCCGTCTGTACAGCAACGAGCGTAACGTCGCCAAGGCTGTCGACGTCCTTACTTCTGGCGGTGAGTCCAAGATGAAGCAAGTTACCGCTCTCAACAACTTTGAGCTCTCCCTTAACTCTATGGCGATGCAGGACTGGGTCCTTATGCGGGACTCGTTCATGCGCTGTCTGGAGCTCAACGACTGGAGCCATGCTTTGTATTACTACATGGCCGGTATCGCTTCCGTGGAACTCTACCGTGACGCCGTAGCCGCGGGAGATGAGGACGAGGCCCGTCGTCAAAAGGTCAAGGCTGAAGAGTATCTCCGCAAAGCGCCCGGCGTAGCGGGTAAGAAACGCTTCATGGCGCGCCAGTTGCCCTTTGAGGTATTCGTGCAGCGCAAGATCCAGAAGTGGGAGGACCGCGCTAAGAGCTTGAGTGTGGACCTTGCTGATGCTATTGGCGCGAGTCCCGCGGCAGAAATGAGTTACATGTGGAACACCATCAAGCGTATGGGCCCAGCCGAGCTTGAGAAGGCGGTGGGTGGCATGAGCTGGGACAGGTGTACTGCTAAGCCAGAGGTGGTGGAGAAGATCAAGGCCGAGATTGATGAGATGGGATCATGGGCGCTCATCACAGCGTCACTATACAGGAACCAGAAGAAGTTTGTTGAGTCCAGGGAATTGCTGGAGACACACGTCTTAAAACACGACCGGTAAGTCACAAATGCTACAATGGTGAACACCAACTAACTATTGCAGATTTTCTTTCAAGGGCCCAACAAAAGACGACTACGTTCTCGCAGCAGGAGTATACGAAAAGGGCGCCATCGCCTGGTCCGAGTGCTGCAATCCACCAGAGGGAACACCTGAGGAGATCGCAGCTTACCGAAAGGAAAAGTATGACGAGTGTGTTAAGCAGATGGACGTTGCCAAGGTGTGGGAGGCGTTTGTTCTCGACACTAGAATTGGCATGAGAGTCCAGAGCGGTATTGAGACACTCAACTGGTTTGCAAAGAAGATGGGATACAAATAGACGAGGCGATAGCAATCATCGGGATGGGAGTTTGTACACATAGAAGGGTTGCATTCATTGGGAAGGCACGGGAACATTCACTTGGATTAAGATGGAACGGTTATTGCATCACATCAATTGAAGAATGAAGTTACGATGTTGGATGTTAACTATGAAGCTCGCTTGGATCGTAGCCTTGAGCTTCTTCTCTTGCCACCTTCGTCGCTGTTTGTGAACTTGTCGATTCCTCCTTTAACAGCGCCCATGCCGCTATTCATCTTATTGGCAGACCTTTCCTTGACACGATGCTTCTCTGCTTCAGCTTTCACATCATCGAGAACATCACGTCCGCGACCGGTGCCATTCATCCAATCCAGCAGACCCCATGCGCCGTAGTTGCAATTACCCCCACTAGCATAGTGCACTGCTGTGCGTCGTGTCATACCACCCATAATGATACCGGGGACGATACTATACCCTGACATGGCAAGAGTCTCCTCAGCCGTACATAGCGCAAGGAAGAGGAAGTATGTAAGCAGATGCGGGCGCAACGCAATAGATGGCAAGTAGATAGGCAGAAAGCGATGAAAAAGTAGAGGAATCGGGTGATCCGCAAAGAGTTGGAGGCTGTAAGGCGCCGCTGACCTCGCGTGATTATATTGCTGGTGATATTTCGCAACTGCACCCTTTGAATGCAACACGTTTCGATGGATGTAGTAAGTCAGCACCTCCCTCGCCGTCAGCATTAGCAGAATATGCTTTGCCAACTGCCACGGCAAGGGAAGTACGGATGCAGTCTTGAAGTCATCTTCACCAAGAATATACTTGAAGCCAAGACTTGACGCGCCTTCAGCCGCAGTCACAAGCGCCAGGTTTATCAACACTAGTGCAACCTGGCGCGCGATGAAACGGCCATTCCGTTGCGGAAGAGAGGCGCGGCCACCAAGTTTGATGGACTCTGCGGCACTAGGTACTGATGTGTCGAGAAGAAGCGTCAGAAGAGACGGTATGAGATACAGGACGACTCTTATAGAGAGCGTGCCAAGGACGCGAATGCGAAGAGATGTGTGGGACAGAACGAGAGTCGTCCATGTCATGTAAAAGAAGAGCAGATTGAGTGATGTAGACCATGATGCAGAAGCAGGCGATAGTAGGTATGACAATATGGGGAGAGAGAGTAGGACGTCCATGGCTCAGAGAGCAGTCAGATTGGTGATGGTGTTTTTGGTGTTTTGGACTTGGACTTGGCGTTGGCTAGTGGCGCGTCACTCTGATCATGGTTCGGGGGTATGTAAAGTCAATAAAGAGGGGGATACAAAGTTTATCACGAGTTGTTATGGTTCCTCGGCAGATCTCGAGGGGAGCTGTTCGAGCTGCAATACCATGACGTCGCAACGATGCTTGATCCTGGAACTTGAACTTGGGGTGAGATTTGCAATGAGGAAAAATGACGTAATTGTGGCTGTTTGTAAGTCAGCCACAGGGCGATACTGCAGCCACGAAACAGAAGAACCCTGCAAGCTATCAAAAGTGCAGTCAATTCATCCCGTCGTTACTATCCTACCATAGAGTTGAGTTTGAGTTGGGCGTCAAAGTAAGGCCGGTAGCATGTCTATTTTACTGTTGAACTGGCAACGGCCAAAGCGATGCACGAGTTTAAATGCAGGTACACACATGCAGCTGAGTACAGTATGCTGCCATGGCAATGCATGATGCATCTTCTTGGCCATGCCGGCAATAAATTGATCAATATCCATTCAAAAGAAAAGTCAGTTGATTCTGAGAACCAGTCAGCAGTCTCCCTTGAGACAGCTTTCTCAGCTCGGGTTTTTAACTAAAACGCACATCCACCCACTGTTTGCTCCCTGTGGTTCCCTGTGGATCAGGCTCGGGAGTCAGTGGAGTTCGGGTCATTAATTGGTCCCCGTCCCCTCCCCATGACCACGAGGATCTGCATGAGATGCACAATGCCCATTGCTACAGTCTGGAAGTCTGGAAGTCTATATGTGATAAGCTTTTCCTTACAGACTCATGTTATTGTTTGCGTCCAAACGTTGGTGATGAAAAGGAATTGTTAATGGAATGCAAGACCTGAGGAATGGTAGCAATAGACAGGGGACATGACATGCTGGTAGAGGGGCTAAGCGAATGGGAGACGTCGTAGACATCCAGGGGCAGAAAGTTAACTTGCATTTTTTCAGGGGTCTAAATGCTCAGGGGTTCAGTCTGACAATCACGAGTGGATGAACGAGAAGAAGAAGAAGAAACTGGAAACAGAAGTAAAAATAAAAATAAAAAAAGGGCTGAAAGATGGGAAACTCTCTGCAACAATGCATGTCCCTGACTGTAGTCTCCCGTCGGAACGTAACCAAACTGCTCACAGATCTGCAACACAACACAGTAGGTACCTACTTAGCCCCCTCAGGTTGGGCACATTGAAACCATTCCTCCTCCAGATTTCTCATCGAGTACCCGTCAATGTTGCAATCTCTCCCCCATCGACCCAGTACTACTCTGTCTACAATTTAAGCCCGTCGTATCTATGATGAATTAAAAAAGTAATAATACACTTTGGGCCTCAATAACATCCATTCATACATTAATTGATTGGCCCACTTTCTCTTGTCTTTCCTTTACTAGCCTTGTCCAATAATTCTTCCTCGCCTTCTCTCTCTTCCCATCTTCTCCTCTCGCTTCTCCTCGTCAACCACCTTTGCGCGCCATTCGAAATAATTCCCTTGCCTGGCATCGCCTTTTTCTTTACCGCTTCGATCCTTAACCTGCGGGTTCCTTTTTCCTCTGTCTCTTTCTTTTCCTCTTCCCTTCCTTTCTTCCATATTTTCTTCTACGCGCGACGAACCCACTTAGTTCGATATCCCATCTACTTCAAATTAGATCCTAGTTATTTATTACACGCCTCTGGACTGATCCACCATCACCATTTCCCGCCAGCAGACTAATATCCCACGACGTTTGCCTTTGATCCGAAACTTTCACTCCATTTCATCCCTTCAATCAGAGGGTAGGCGCGTGTCCCCATTGTTTGCGCGAGACACGCATCGCCGTCCGGTCTCTGTGAAACACGAGGAAAACATATCCAGCATCCCTCCCTTGAAAAGACAATCCACTTCGCAAATTCACAACTGACTCAACGCCCTATTATTACGCTACTTTAAATCGCCCAAGTCGGTGGCACGCAGAGGCCCCAGCCATGAATTTTGACTCGGCTGACGTTCCCCCTATCCCTCATCGTGCCCGTGGCCATCACGCTCATGGATACAGTCACTCGAGACGTCGCTCTTTGCAAGGCCCCTCGTCAAAGCGCTCGTCAAATGTCCCTCCTGCCAGTCCCGAGGTTATCTCAAACCTGATCACCAGTCTGAGCGTCATCTCCGCGCCCGCTACCTCCCACTTCGAGGCATCTCCTCACAGTCTCTCATTACCAGCAAGTCCTGGCTACAGCAACGGTAGCTTTGGCGTCGACTACGGAGCCTTCCACCAACCCAGCCTCGACGACCTGAGACAGGATCCCGTCTCCCTTGACGAACTCGCCGCTCTACCTCCCGTTATACGCACCTCGAAACCTCCCAGCGGATACTCTGCGCTGACCGCGGCAAAGAGCCCCAAGAGTCCTCGAAGCCCGAGCCGTGAAGGTGGCCTGCGATCGTTTATCCGGAATAGTACATCCCGACCGTCGTCCAAAGGATCCTCACAAGCCTCCAAGAATGATGATGCACAGAGTATAGGCGGCCTTTCAATCGAACGACGCTCCAGTGTGGTGACACCCGAGCTGAACCACAAGCAGTCGCACGACAGTTGGGGCAAGAAAACATCGAGGAGTGCAAAGGGTCTTATGTACATGAGTTCGAGGGAGCGTTTACGCGAAAAAGAGGCCGAGCGAAAACGAGTATCCGGTGGGGTATCAGCTTCATCGTCAGGTGCAGTTGCTGGCGAGAGTGTTCACAGTGACGGTCGCAACGATCCCTTTTTCGCCGAAACAGCCATTCGGGAAGAGTCGCAGTACGAACTTCCGAACGAGCGCCCAATGGATGGTCCTTGCGCTATCCCGGCGCGGGGTTCCAGTCTGGCTAAGACTACCCAACCCTTGCGTTCGAGCGGGAGGAGATCAAGGCAGGATGGCGCGGTTACTGATGTGATACCAGAAGGAGACGAACATATGAGACCTCGAGAACGGGACACCGATAGAAGGAGACCGCCGCATAATACACATCAATCGAGGTCGTCCACGAGATCGCCTGTCTATGGTCTCAAGGACGCTTCCCCTTCCAAGACCACTAGCGTGGCTGGTAGAAGCTTCCTCGACATTAGCCGAGACGACGACGGCTTGAGTGATGAGGAGGACCTGGGCGCGCCCTTTCCTGCTGTTGCCCAAAACAGAAAGCGAGATCAGAGTAACGACCGCCAAGATAGGAGACGATCAGGACAACCAAGTCCAGCGCCAACTGAGGGAGTCAAGGTGAAGCGCAGCAGTTCACGTCTCAAGCGCTTGTCTGAGCCTCTAAATCTCAAATCCGAAGACCGAATTCGCGCCCCTAGTCCTCAACCGCAAGTCCAGCACCAGTCGCGCAATAACCACCACGATCGACCTCAATCTGCTGACTCTGTTGATGGTGCTGTCGACTCATATTTATGCTCACCACGGTTGTCGCAAAAGATTCGACATCCCCAGACGGGTCGCGTAATCTCGTTCTCTGAAGTGGGTGATTCTGAGGGTTCTGCGGTCTTTTGTTGTGTCGGCATGGGCTTGACGAGATATATCACTGCCTTTTACGACGAGCTGGCATTGACATTGAAGCTGCGACTCATTACACCAGATCGACCAGGTGTTGGTGATAGCGAAGCTTACTCGGATGGTACTGCAACGCCGTTGAGCTGGCCTGGTAAGTCCATTACTCTTCATTTCACAGATGGGTGCTAATTATAATAGATGATGTCTACGCTATCTGTCAAACTCTTAAAATCACCAAGTTCTCGATCCTTGCTCATTCTGCTGGCGCCATTTACGCCTTGGCCACGGCACTCCGAATGCCTCAACACATTCGAGGCAGGATACACCTTCTTGCGCCATGGATTCCTCCATCCCAAATGAACGTTTTCGGCACTTCGCAGGCTCTCCCACCTACCAACGCCATCCCGACTGCCCAACGTATCCTTCGAGCCCTTCCTACGCCCATTCTCAAAGCTGCCAATAGCAGTTTTATGACAGCAACAAGTAGCTCCATCACAAGCTCATTGCCCAAAACACCACGACGAGGAAAGAAGAAGAACGGTCGCGAAAGCACAGGAAGTACACGGAATGTTACACCAAGTATCGATAAGGAGAACATCTACAATAAGGCTACTACCAATGGACACGGCGATGAAGTCGACCATCACCCTGCATCGGAGAGTATGGATAGGATGAGTATTCCACAGGGGGGAAGAGGCGAATCAGATATCATCGCCGCGGCGTCTGACGCCATGGCGGATAAGGAACGACAGATGAACTACGATCTGCGACTTACCCATGCTATTTGGGAACTCGCAACAACAGGAGCAAATCCTGCTGTCGACCTTTTAGTTTGTCTCGAACGACGTCACACCATTGGTTTCCGATACGTCGATATTACAAGACCAGTTGTCATCCACCATGGCAGCCGAGACACCCGCGTCCCCGTGGACAATGTCAAATGGCTTGGCAAGACTATGCGTCGCTGCGAAGTCAGAGTCCTCGAGGGCGAAGGCCATGGACTCATGGCCAGCGCGAGTGTCATGGGCTCGGTGTTGATGGAGATGAGTAAGGAGTGGGAGGATTGGATGAAGGTCACAGGGGCCGAGGGGGGCAAGAAAGATCGTGAGAGAGGACGACGAGGAACTCTCGTGCGATAAACTAACTTTTTTCTTTGTGATTTGGATAATGTCATTTTGATACCCCAGAGGATGACTTCCCAGCTTGGTTTTGGATGCCGGACCAGGGTGGGAGTTATATCTTTGTATTTTCTTAGATACATTAATCTTGAGGGCGCCATGTCCTAGTAATGTCTTATACATATCATGGCGGAGACGCTATAATGACAACTTGTTGATGATACCACCACATTTACACCTTCAGTTCCTCTTGTGCATGACTATCCCTCAGCTAGCATCCTCGTCCAGTCAAACTTCCTCCATCCCTTCTTAAATCCCTCTACTCTCGGATCACCTCTCGTCCACTTTCCTTGTCTCTTGATAATATGTGGCTCTGCGTCAACAATACCACCCAGGACCTCTCGCGCAAAAAGATCACCTTTGGGCCATCGCCCCGCATCTTCAACGACGTGTCCCAAACCTCCGTCAAGCGTAAACCAGACGTGGAAATAGGGCATCTCCTTGGCAATGCTGCGTCGAAACGCTGAGCGTCCCATGCCGTCACGCGCTTTGGCACCTGTGTCAATAATCTTGCGGTGCTGACTCCATTCCTCATCAGCCGAGAGGAAGGCTTCCTTGAAGTATGCAGGAGCCATGGCGCCTTCTTCGTAGGGAATAGGAACAGCGACCATGGCGGCGTGCATGCGACGATGCGGCTGCGCAGCGTTTTCGTAGAAGACGACTTCACGACCTTGCTCGTGGTACATGCGCGTCAAACTCTTCATAAAATTGCGGATCTCTTCCCACTCGTCGTCGTCACATTCTAACAAGTTCGATCGATGCGCAAGAGGTGCAATTACTGCACCTCCAGACGAAATCTCGGGCTCTGTAGCGATTGTGAGGAACGCGCGCGTGCCGAGAGCGATGACGGGTGCAAGTGGTGGTTGGTTCTTGTCTTCGTGGTGGCATAGAGGACAATTATCCAGCGCACGAGACATCTTCTGGAACTCTGAGACGGCCATATTTTTAAGGTTGATGTCGGATTTGTGGAGGCGCTTTGCGAGTTTCTCAGCGTTCTCGTCCATGTAATCCAGATCGTTATCGAATTTTCCATCTTTCGCGATACGCTCTGCCAGACGGAGGCCTTCGCCGCCTGCTTGGCCCTTTGTACGGCGTTCTTCGCGGACCATGTCGTCAATGGTCATCTCTGTATTCTCTTCGACGTTTCCTCGCTCGCGGCCGCGTTTGTTGGTGATGACCTTGGCTTCGTTTCTCCTACCGGCGAGTTGACGGTTGTCCATGACGCCCAGGACAACAGCTTCAGGATTCGATTGGGCGGTAGAGAACATGGCTGCTGCTTTATTGTATTCCTCCTCAAGCTGAGCGGCATTGGGGGCTTTGCGGAGTTTGGCCTTCATCATCTGGGCGCGGAGACGATTGAGAGAGGTCTGATCCATTGCTGGGGTGGTCGTTGTTTGGGGATGGGCGTCGGGGACGATAGTGCCCTGTTCGGGCTCGGGAGGTGGTGAATCTTTGTGCTGGTTCTTGATTCTCTCGCGGTATAGGTCGCCGGTGGGCTTGTCGTGGCCTTTGTAGTCTTTGCCGTAGATTCTTCGTCGTTCCATCTCTTCTTTTTCTTCGCGGGCATCGTCAAAGTGGCGCAAGTCACCAAAGCGTTCCATGGCAACCTCTTCGACTGGTTTCCCACTTTCCTCAGCTGCAGTGTAAACGGCTTTGAGCTTCGTCATGCGCCAGGAAGAACCAGCGTCGCCAAAGGTGTAGTCGACGGTTGGTTGTGATGGAATGTCGAGCTCGTCGAGGGATTTGCCGTCGTTGATGTCTTGGATGTGATTGTTGATCTCGCGCTTGGATACGACACGCTTCGGCTCTTCCTTTGGAGGCGGCGACTTGTTCTTGTCTGGACGGTGGATGTAATCGACTTCGATAGACGAGGGGGCGGTCATCCAAGCATCTCTCTGATTAGACTTGGATCTATCAACGGTGTCTTGGCTTTGAGGTTGCTCTTCGTCGGGGATGGGAAGGTCTTCTTTGGCGTCCCTCGTTTTGCGATATCGGTCATCGCCATGTCTGTGTCGCGACCGATGGCCATCATCGTCGTCGTCACGCGAGTGTCGCGATCGCTTACTTCTGTGGCCGTCGTCTTCTTCGTCATGTCTTCGGCGATGTCGGTGTCGGTGTCTATCTTTATCGTGTTCTCCGTCTCGTTCTGAATCGTGTCGATGATGGTGTCTGTGTTTGCGATGGCGCTTTTCATCGTCGTGTCGTTCTGCGCGTTCCCTCTCTGCTTTCTCAGCAGCCAGGGTCTTTTCGAACTCGTCTAGGCCGTCCATTTTGGATAATTGGAGGTTGGCCTGTGATATTTTGTTGTGTTGTAATAATTGAGAAACTACAATTTGAGGTGGTCTGTTACGTCAGGTCAGAAAAGCTGGCCAGCATCAAAAGTGGGGCCACTGTAAGAAGCTCTGGTGGATATTGAACCTCAGCGCCATCTTGGAACGCTTGAATCTCAAAGAGAGAGGGCTGGGAATAAATAAAGAAAGCTTGAGAAAGGTTTTACTAGCACGAATACCAAGTATACTTCGAGAGAGAAAGAGCATTTATGTATTAGATAGAGCTTTCTTCTACTACAGCCACGACATAGACTAGGTACTTGCTCCTATTATTCACAAACGACAACCGCAGTAATCTGTGATTGAGCAGCACCAGAAAGTCAAACGCTCATACGACATTCACGAGTTGACGTCGTCCAGGACAGTTCTCGGCTAACCCTAGACTCGGCCATTGAGTCTTAAATCTATGAGACATGGATTGTCATTTTATATTCGTAGAATTGGCAACTTGTTGGCTATAGCAACGGTAGAAACATATCATCGCCGATGTTTAGGGTAGGAGTTGACGCGTTGGTGACTGAAGGAGGGCCTGAGTTCTGCGGCCACGTAACTTTCCTCAGGAATTAAGAGCGGATTACTTTGAAGACCTAGTTTAAGCTAATTCATGTGTATACTAAGAAAAAAGATTTACCTGACTGACTCGACACTGACTGACTGACTGACTGACGGGTGATGCCGGTGGTTTTCCAGTACTGACTCAATCACCACATCTACAACTGCGTCATGGCTCGATCGCACGAATGACCAGATCAATCCCAGACAACCTTTACGCCCCAAGATCGTAGCTCAGATGAACAGTTCGTCTTGGAGTGTAACTGTAATACAATGAGAGGCATCGAGGTGGTTGGCCCGACTTTATTCAATCTCCAACATGGCTGTATCACCAAAACTAATGCACCCGCCACCGACCGTTAAACTTTGGCGACAAGCTGAACCTGTCAATTGGACACATCTGCAAGCCGTGTTGTGACGGGAATTAATTGGTATAGATTCGATGTGTAACTGCAGATGACGAGTCTCTAGATGCAGTTGGTCGCACTGCAAGAGTGCTGTTGGCGACAACACTGTGTACTACTAATGTAGGTTGGTAGGCAAAGGACGACATGTTGGGCAGCGCGCCATGTTGATGTTTCAGACGCTTAGCACATGGATGGGCCAAGCGGTTAATTGCAGCAGCATCAGTGATGGACCGAGATTAAACAGAACAAACAGCTCGCTCGCCTCACCTAATCTCATTTAATTCGATCAAGAATAAAAAAAGAAACCGGGAGCCGAGGAGATAATCAATGTCTCGGGTGCAGTGAAGGAGGTTGATCAATTAATTGAATCAAAGGAGGTTGATCACCCTTGCACTGCAGATGTAGTATGAGTTAGTACGTATCTGTAGATGTGTAAATTATTGCTTGGGTCTACCCTTGTTGGACATCCTTCAGTCATTCTCAGCTTTGAAGATCAGATCAGATCTCTGGGAATAGCTGTACAGACCCCATATTTTCCATCAACCTGCTACATGCTCGTGCTTGTGCTCTCGTGTCGCAGATTGACGTTTTCCCTCAAACTGAGCGGGTGGAGAGTGGGATGAGCGCTAAAACAAAGCAAGTTGGGTGCGATCTACGTAAGCTGAACGGGTTAAATTCAATTAATTGCTGACATCTGACCCCTAGGTAATGAGGGTTGAGAGCTAACAAAAGTGACAACCTGTCATGCATGAGGGAGCCTCGTATTCACCGGCGTCTCCCGTATAGCACAGCAGAGTCTGTTGAAAGGGGTATGTACAAGTTTATCTCGAGTAAAACATGGCATTGTTTATGAATTGTCCATGTTTGAGACATGTCCGTCCTTCTCTTGACATTTATTTCCTTTCGCTGTGAACCATTGCCATTGACACCGACAAGACCCGCGCCGCTCAGACTCTGTATCGTCTATTTCGAGTCTAGCTTCAGGAACAAGTGAGAAGGAGAAATCACAGATTGCTTTAGCGAAGGCGACCGGTGTCACCAAGGTGGACTCTTCCTAGGTAGGCTGTGCGACACCCCCTGCTCATGCATGCACGCTGCAGTGTCAGTGTTTTATATAGAAACCACTGGCTGCTAATAGTCCCGCCATTCCCTTTTCCCTCATCCCAACCCTTCTTTTTACTCTCCCTCGCTTTTTAATGGAAGCTCTTTTTTGAGGGTATTGCCATTTGTTTCATTTGATCCCGGTCACTCACTACGCCGGGTTAACAAAATACGTCTTATTTCCTGGTTTTCTTGGTCTATTCTTTTTTCTCTCGTTTATTTATCTATCTATCTATCTACATTTCAATTCCTATGATCACTCTAGAACGTCTCAATTGCATTTGCTAAGAGATGTTGTCCACTCTTTTCCTCGCCGTTGCGGCCCCCGCACTCGCAACCGCCTTCAACGCCCCCAACGTCCCCGTTGGCACCGACGACAGTAGCCCAGATGGCCTCATCCGCTTCCCTCTCAAAGTTAGCACCGGCGCACCCGTCGTCAAGGGCGTCACCAAGCGACAAAACGAAGTCGCCCTAGAAAGCCAGCAGAATGGCTTCTTCTACAGCATCGATGTTACCCTGGGAACCCCTGGTCAAAAGGTCACCGTCAACCTGGACACAGGCTCCGCCGAACTTTGGGTCAACCCTGTATGCGAAAAGGCACAACAGCCTGCCTTTTGCAAACAGTTTGGTCATTTCGGCGAGAGCAGCACCTTTGTCGACTTGAATACTACTGGTGGTGTTGTCTACGGTACTGGTTATGCCTACTGGAACTATGGCTACGATAATGTCGTTGTTGGATGTGAGTATCTACCAATCCCCCAATTGATGTAGAATTGTTACTAACATAACATTAGCCGCCGCTATTCGCAACCAAGTTTTTGGTGTCGCATACGACAGCTCCTTCACTGGTGTTGGTATCATGGGTGCTGGCCCTGATCTGAACGGCTGGGATGCGCCTTACCCTCTGGTCATTGACAGCATGGTCAAGCAGGGTCTCATCAAGAGCCGTGCTCTGTCGCTCGACATTCGCACACTTAACAGCGACCGAGGTGCCGTTATCTTTGGTGGTATTGATACCGCCAAGTATACTGGCCGTCTCCAAAAGCTCCCCATCATCCCCGCCGCATCCTCCCCCGATGGCCTCACCCGATACTGGGTCAACCTCGATGGCATTAGCCTCGTTCAGGAGGACGGCACCGTTGACTCTGCCTTCTCTGGATCAACCCCCCAGCCTGTCCTCCTTGACAGCGGTTACACCGTCAGCGCCCTGCCCGGATCCATCTTCAACAAGATCGTCGCTGCTTTCCCTACTGCAAAGTCCAACGGTGGCGCCTATGTTGATGTCGATTGTTCCGTCGCCGACATCAAGGGCAGCGTTGACTTCAAGTTTGGCGACAAGACCATCAAGGTCCCCTACGCCGACTTTATCTGGCATAACGATGAGCGCTGTGTTCTCGGTGTCTTCCAGGATGATGAATTCCCCGTTCTTGGTGACACTTTCCTCCGCGCTGCTTACGTCGTCTATGATTGGGACAACCGCAATGTCTGGATCGCCAACAACGAAGACTGTGGCACCAACCTCGTCGCCATCGGTACTGGCCCTGATGCTGTGCCTGACCTGGTTGGCCAGTGTGGTTCTGACTCCGAGACCACCACTTCTGCTTCTGAGACGGCTTCTGCTACCGGGACTGAGACCGAGACCGAGACTGCTTCTGCCACTGAGAGTGAGGCTGTCACTGCTACTACTGAGGACGTCACTTCTGCTGAGACTGACACCACCACTGGATACTTCCCTACTACTCGTTACTCCAACGGTACGGTCTCCGTCACCGGAAAGGGCACTTCTACCACCAAGAAGGCTACTGGCGGTTCAGGCGAGTCTTACGAGCTTCCCAGCTACACTGACTCTTCTGCTTCCGCCACCATCACCTCTACCGTTGTCACCAGCAAGGTCTACACCGTTACTGCCTGCCCTCCCAGCGTCACAAACTGCCCTGTCGGTCATGTCACCACAGAGACCATCACCTCTCTCACAACCTACTGCCCAGGCTCTGACGGTTCTGCCCCTCACCCTACCACAGTCGAAGGCGAGGGTGCTCCCCATCCCACCGGTGCCGCTCACCTCACTTCCTATGTCACTGCCACAAACATGCACACCGTCACATCTTGCCCCGGAGAGGGAGCTTGCCACACCAGCGTCATCACCGAGATCGTGCACAACACGCAGATCGCTTCGCCCGAAGAACCCACTGGTATCTTCACCATCCCCGAGGCTATCCAGTGTGGCGCTGGCAACTTTGGCTGCAAGGAGGCTACCACTAAGGGATACCGCACCGTCACCATCACCCCCGTCGTCAAGGCTCCCAAGCCTACTCCCGTTCCTGGCTACTGCGCTACTTGTGGTCCTCTCAAGGGCCACGGACACCACAACGACGATGACGACAAGGAGACTGCTACCGGCGGCTACACTGCCCCTGGCAAGCAGACTGGTGGTTATGACCAGCCTACCCAGGCTCACCCTGGCCAAGATTACCCCAGACCTACTGGAGATTCTCCCAAGCCTACTGGTGGCTCCGACAAGCCTACTGGTGATTCCGACAAGCCTAGCGGTGACGCCCCCAAGCCCAACCCTCTCGAGGAGCTCCAAACCTACCGCCCCACAAACGTTTTCCCCCAGATCCCCTCAAGCGTTGCGACAGTTGTCAAGCCCACGGGCACACCACAAGCTGGCGGACCTTCTGAGCCCGCAGGTACTCCCCCTGTGGTGATCAACGGTGCATCAGGCTGGAACGTGCCTGTTGTTGCAGCTGTTGTTGTTGGTGCTTTCGTCGCAGCCCTATAAAGGCATGATGAGTGGTTATACAATACTTCTTTTTAATTGGGCCTTGGGAAAGAGCCTCTTCGTTTTATCTAGAACGTATACATAGTTTTTTGAACTGTAGATATGGTTAAATTTATTTTATTTGTTTATTCATTTAAGCTGTATCAGTTATTGGGATGTGATTGCTGTATTTACAAGTGAAATACTAATTAGGCCTTCTGTATGTCGCTGCGTCACTAATGGTCGAGGCCTCTATGGGCGCGTGTCCGTTGGCGGGCGGGATGAGGAGAAGCAGGCGCTCCTAGTTACCTCGCTTGTACCATTTACTTTCGCGTACTAACCTCAGTAGTCGACTGTGCTTCATGCGACTTCATGCTTTTTAGGCAAAGCTTTATTTGTTTCAGACTGTAGCAAGACGATGATCCTCCAAAACTGATAGTTTCATGCGGTTGATCACACACGCTGCGGCTTTTCAACCTGCCACATGACCTATGGGAAGACATTTGGCGATCCATTTGGCGCTTACGAGCTGGAAACGCCATGCAGGACCGCACCTATCTCGGAGCCTCGTTTGTCATCTTGTCTATCTATTTATTTATCTCAGAGATACCCGCCTCATTCATCTTGACGATCTTTATGTACCCACATGTCAAGCCAATCTCACCATCTCATCCCCAATATGTCGCAGATGGCGCAGATGGCGCAAACAGAGACTTTGCTCAGCGACTACATCAACTTCAATGACCAGAATATCGGCCTCAGCGGCAATGAGCTGATCAATAAGGAGCTCACTTTTTGTGCTGCCGCCGCAGTCAGCCGTCTTTGTGATGAGCAGGAAAAGGGCGTGGACATAGATGAGTGCCTCCAGCAAAGAGAAGAGTTCAAGTTCATTAAGGAACTCGGCATCATCTCTGCAGTCTACACTACTGCTCCAATCAGCAAGCAGAAAGAGATCAAGTCCACGCCTCCTATTCTCGCATGGTCTGATCGCCTGCAGACGGTCTTCTTGGGCATTAGTTGCACTCGCGACATGAATGATCCCAAGCTGAACTTGAGTGTTCGCGCGCAGGCGGCTGATGCTGTTGGATCCCGCTTTTATCAGGGCCTTATTGACAGGAGCGGCGAGTTTGTGCCGCTTATTGAATGGCTCACGCGACAATACAAATTGGTTGTGTGTGGCCACAGCTTTGGGTAAGAATACACAACCGACTTTGTCTTGATGGCGGATACGGACGATGCTGACAATTGGGTTGTAGGGGTGCCTTAGCAACGGCTTCGTCTTACCTCGCTGTATTTGACCACCAATCTGTTCCCAATGCATGGGAGGAGAGCCAATGCGGTATCTCCGTCATCACATTCGGATCGCCCTCATGTCACTTTGCCGAGCCTCAAGGGACCTCGACTTCCTGGAAGATGCACCTCAGCAGGAACTTCCACCACATCGTCAATCCCCACGATTATGTCCCGTTTGCACTCAATGACGCTTCAAGGAGATTTAAACAGAATTTGAACGCCATAAGAACACCCCTGGAAACCATCTCACCCACAATTAAAATGTTTTGGCCCATTTTCGAAAATTGCCTTGACTTTCTACTGAACAAGAAAGGCAAGTTCTGCCACTTCGGCTGCATGTACTCTATTGCCACCGAGGTGCCAGGTATTCAGAATTGTCTCCAGATACAGAATGACCAAGATTTGCCCCAAATTCCGGGTGCAAGAGAAGTGGACGAGCACCATAAGATGTCACATTACTTCCATTGCGTCAAGGGATCTATTGGTGCTCGAATACCACATAAAACTCTTTCAGAAAGCCATCTGGAGACAAACTCACACGGATTTCCTTCCATGATACTCCCGATGCCTGCCACTGTGACGGACTGCTCCTGTGTGGTCGAGAATGATCGACTCACTGTGTCATTCAACGTCAGCACTGCTATCATCCAGTACCTTCTTAGAGAAGCATTCTTTATGAAAGACGGAAAGGAGATTCCTCTCAATATCATCGGCTGTATCCAACACCCTGAAGATAACTGCCAAGTAAGTACCACGCTGTGCAAATCTGGGACTTGTGACTGATTACCTATATCAGGCTTCGGTAGTGTTGGAATACATAATAGAGGACAACGAAGTTTTCGAACATGTAGGGAAAGCCTCTGTCGCTCTTCAACAAGGTGTCACGCTCCGTGATATATTTGGTCGATCGATACTGGTCAAAGTTGGTAGTGTGAAACATCTGGGTCTTGATAAAGCTAGTCAACCAGAAATACTGGAGAGTATCCGACTTGCGATGGTGCGTGCACTGGTGGCTCAGACATCCAAAGTGCAAAGTATCAGGACACAAGACGCCTCTATCAATGCCGATACACCCAAAGCTGTTACAGAGTTGGATGAGAAGGTCAGACTCGTGGTTGATCGTATTGACAGCCTGGTCAGCGATGCCAGCCCGCATCTTTTCATCAAACAGATGGGACATGCCTTTGCAATTCTCAAGGCTCTCTGGCCCAGAGACTTCGAAACTGATCAAGACTACATGGTTTCTGTACCTGGGCAATGGGAGATAGGCGAATCCGACACGGGCCTTCTTCGTGATGTTCCTGTCGACTGTCCGCGTGTGCTTAGGGAGCTCATCACAAACATGTTCGAGAATCAAAAAGGCTCCACGATCACTCAAGCTAGAGCCTCACTCAAGGCATGGACGAAAGAAAAGCGGCCGACGTTGACACAGCAATTTGAGAATGTGCCCACCCTTGCCAACGCACTCAAGACGTTCAGTCACGATCTCTATCATCGGTCGACAGACTCTTCCAAGCGCACGGAACAGGCAACATCTCAGTTTCAAAATGTTATGGGAGTTGTTCAACTGTGCCATCTGATCATAATCACCCAGCTTGATGCGCCATACGAGTGGTACTGCAGATCGACTGAAGGGCGTAAAAAGACTTCGGCGGCGTTAGGCATTCTGCCGAGCTATATCTCATGGACGTCTGCCCCAGCTTTGTTGGAGACTGTTGGATTGAGCGCCTTGTCGGTCTCTAGCTTGGCTATGGCCGGGGGTCTGGGCGCCATGTACTACAGCTATCGTATTTTCAACCACTTCCTCCATCTGCACAGCGAGTATCTCGACTTGTCATTCCCAGGAGTGCTGGCTGCCACTCTCAAAGCTCTTGGGCTTCCCCCAGCCAAACCAGGTGAAATGGTTGAGAAGACACTGCTGAACCATCTGAAGGAAGATGCACAGTCCCCACGCACGCCAGAGACTTTGGAAAAATGGAGAGTCGAGCTCGAGAAGGGTCTCGAAAATTACCCTGGCGCCAAGGACAATCAGTGGTCTATTATACCTGATTACTTTTGGGCGAAATGGCTCTTTACAGTTACTGAGGTGGCCCAGCTTCGGATTCAGCTCTTGGACAAGATCTGCATCGGGGTGCAAGGCTCTACGGAGGCTGGCAAGAGTCAGATGCTAACAGTTCTCACGGGAGCGTCCAAGAATCACTTCAAACCAGGATCCAGCAGTTTGTGTAGAACCTTGGGAATCCAATCCTACAATTCCAGCGAGCTGGGCGCGATATTCCTTGACAGCCCTGGCTTTGATGACCAGATACCACAGATTAAGTATATGGCCGACGTTTTTCAAGAGTTGTTTGCCATTGTCATTATTGTTATTCCTATGGAGCGAACACGATCCGAGGCAACTGAGAGTGCCTTACGAATAGCCGTCAAATCACTCCTCAATCGCGATGACAAACGTCCTTTGCGGATTCTTTTGAGTCAGGCGGATGGTCTAGACTTCCATCGAAACAACAAGGAAGTGTTCAGAGCCACCCTTAGTGATGTCAAAGATCAATTCATGTCGAAGCTGAGGAAGGAAGTAGGCGAGAACTTCACTTCTTTTAGACAGCAGAGGTTTGGTGATGGTATAGTCTGTGTCCCAGAGACTCTTGAAGATATTGTGAAGCCATTTTCGACTCACGCCCAGATGGATTTGGATGGCATCAGGGCGCTTTCGGATTGTGGTTCAAAGTATTCCTGCAAGATTGAGAGGGCAAGCCATTTTGAGAACTTGTGTGAATTGGCTGATGCTGGAGAGATATGGGACATTGAGTCACTACGCTCATGGCTTCGAGAGCTTTCGCCTAACAGTGTTCCAACGTCTAGCGGACGGGTGCATGAATACTGCGATTAATTAGATGATCTCGAATTGGACTATTGCTGTCGTTGATCTATCAATAGAAAGTTTCTCGTGTATCTGTCTAGCTGCTCGGACAGACCGAAATTATATAAAACGCAGACTGAAGGGCGTCGACTAATTACGAGTACGATAATTTTGATCTACATCTCCATTCTCAATCATACACTGATAGCCAGGATCGAATCCTTTGACCCTTGGCTACGAGCGCGATACACCGCCGAGTAAGCTCTAACCACATCAAGTATAGCCACTTCTGGTCGGCTTATTTATACATATTGTCCGGTTTCTTCCTTTCTTTCTCAACATGACAAGACAGTCCAAAATGGTCAACATACTTGTCAAAATTGGCCTCTCGGTCGTTGTTATTCTTGCAGTTCTCTTTCAGGTTTATCTAAAAGAGGCAGTATGGCTTGGTCTCGGCATTGGAAAGGTTATGCAACCAATTAGTGACTTCCCTTATACGTGCCGCAAGATTGTCGATCCGCGCATGGAAGCATGTGAGGATATGTGGTTGTCTCAGTCTACAAGGCAATTGTTCCTTGTGTGCTCGGATCCAATCGCACGAGATGCATGGTTTCCTAAGTAAGTGATCAGAAACGAAAGGTCGTGATTGCAAATATTGACATAGATTTAGTGTTGGTGCGCTCAACATCTCGGGTCGTTCTCAGCGAGACTCTATCGTGGCTCTGGACATTGACAAGCCCGTTGGCGCCAGCTTTGAGCCTCGCACTCTCAAGAGAGGAGGTTTCACCGGTACTTCTGGTGATGGACTCATTAACATCGCTGGTTTCACAGGAATCGATAACTCTGATGGCAGCATTGACTTGTTGGTGACTAACATGAGACCCTCGGTTGATGCGGAGAGCGGAAAGTACCTGGACCAGTTTGTTCATGGGGCTAACACGACGGTTGAACATTTTACTACTGGTACTGGACCAAATGAGCTGAAGCATGTTCGTACTTTTGCCGATGCAGGTATCACTACGCCGAATCGAGTTGCTGTTATGGACGACAAGACATTTTACGTCGCCAACGACCATGGTCCTCACATGATGGGCTGGGTAAGTCATTGAATGTCTGTGGTTATGAGACGAGTAACTAATAATCCAGCGTCACCATCTATCCCCAATTCTTGGCTTTGCCAACATCAACGTCTGCAAGCCCAACACCCCTTGCAAAGAAGTATCCAGCAGCCTCAAATTCCCCAACGGCCTCGCCATCAATGGAAACACCCTCTACGTACCAGATTCGATAAGGGGCACGCTCACAATCTACAACATCCTGCCTAACAAGGACCTTAAGAAGGTGGACGAGATCAAGCTTAACTACGGGCTGGACAACGTTTCCATCGACGAGAATGGCGATCTCTGGATAGCTGCTTTCCCCGTAGGCATTGAGATCTATAAGGCTAACCAAGACCCGTACAATGCGCACCCGCCTTCTGCTGTTTTGAGGGTTAGAAAGGTCGACGGGGAATGGAAGGTTGATAAGGTTCTTGAGGACAAGGATGGAGAGGTCTTGCCGGCTGCTACAACCGCTTTGCATGATGCAAAGACTGGAAGGATCTTCTTGAGCAGTAAGTTGAACTTGAATATTGATTTGGATGTTGCTAATGTGTATAGGTGTTATTTCACCGTGGATCACGGTTTGCGAGGCAAAGGCTTGAGGTTGTAGATGAAAACTGAGCCATCAATGATACGGACATTATTTGTTATAAGATTTCCTTAAACAACTCAACTCAACCTAGAGCATTACATAGTTCATATTGTGAAACCAAGACCTGACCAACTATCATCAAGCCACTTTGCAAAGACGACCATCGCGCTTCTGCTTCCACTTCTCACTTCCGACACAGGGGAAACACCACAACACATCATCTGGATCAACAGCCTTCTTGATAGATAAAAGTCGTTCGTAGTTGTCGCCCCAGAAAGTATGCTGCCAGTCTGGTTCAAACGGAAGTGCCTACCAATGATTAGCTTAAGAAAGACCAATGACAACAATGGCTCGTACCTCGTTGATGTAAGCTCCTGCTTTGGGAGACAATTCTCGGAATGATTCCCAAGTTTTGATCAAACTCTGAACAGCCTGTTTCTCAGATGTTCGGTTGAAAGGTTGAAAGGCATGCCCGGCAACTGAATCAGTCATCGTTAATGGTAGAAATTTAATATGGAAGTGAATATGACTTACGAGCATGGACATATGTATCTCTCCAACCAGGGTTTACTGAAACACTTCCTCCTCTGGGTTTGGCATCGTGCACTCCCTTGCCCGAGACTAGATGAGCGATCATCCCACCAGATGGCACACAACCTTGTTCAAGTGCGTGGCTCAACTTGGATTCATCTTTCTCAAGGGAATCCTTGGTCAGAAGTCTCGAGACGATGTAGTTTGTGTCTCCTGCGGTACCTTGGTCAAAGTAAACATCATACCACTTCAAGAACGAAGAGTACGTCTCAGACGTGGCAGTGAACTGGACGAAGCCCGGCCAACGCTTTTGCAGGGTTTCATTGAGGGGTTGAAGAAGTTTGTGGATATAATTGGGATCTTGTACGTCTTGCGCGGCAAAGATACCTGATATCCCTGCTACTTCCTTTGGTGCTTCTGGGCCGGGAGATGGGTTGGCCACACGCGGGCTGAGAGATGCATATCCGGACAGACCTGCATCTGCAAGAGATGGAAACTGGGAGAGAACATAGGCGAGAAGATCGTACTTGAAAGGTGCTTCGGAGGATGTTCCGACTGTCAGAATGGATGCAGAGATTTTTGGTGTTTTGTAGACCTTGAGAGTCATCGAGATGATAACACCAAAGGTTGATCCACCGCCCTATAGGATGGTTAGTATTATACAGGTTGGAATATAGAGTGGCACTTACACCTCTCATAGCCCAGAAAAGATCCTGATGGTTGTTTTCGTTAATAGTTAAAATCTTTCCACCGGGCGTAACAATGGTCATCTGCAGGACCTGATCAACAGCGAGACCAAACCTCGGCGACAAGAGTGAATGGCCTCCGCCGGTAACATATCCTCCAAGGCCGACGGACTTTCCACCGCCGCCGACAACAACGCGCTTATACTTGTCCAAGTATGTGTACACGTCGTACATCTGAGAACCAGCACCGGCAGTGACGGCGTCACCATAGATAGTGGTCTCTGAATTGTAAAGTTTGAAATGTCCCTTGTGGTAGGTCAGGTCTTTTAAGTGATGGGTCCAGAGTGATAAAGAGCCTGGTGCGACTGAGCGGCCCATGTAGTCGTGGCCTGTGTTTTTGACGATGAGTCTGATTTTATGTTTTCGAGCTGTTGTTTGTTAACAGTAGTTATGTAGGCGATGGTTGTGGTTCATATTTACCAAAGTCAACGCCAATCTTGACGTGCTCAGCCGTGGTGGCATTGATCACATATGCAGGATATCCAGCATCGCTGCATGGGTAATCTGCATCAGGGAGACAAGTCCAGCTTGGGTACTGATCATAGATTACTGAGACTGGGTTCTCAGTGTGGAAGTCGTAATGTTTCCAAGAAGCTGCGACATTGGAGCATGTATCTTTGTTATATGCAGGCCAGTCCTTGTGACATACTGATCCAGGTGGTGTGGGTGCAAGCAGATGTCCGCTGAGAGTGCTGTTGAGACGAGACCATGTTTTGTGAGAGGGCCAATCTGATGTGCCAGGGTAGGCTTTACAAGAGTGATCAGCAAGGGCTGAAGGGAGAAGAAAAAGGGTTGAGATAATGATAGAATGGAGGGGAGTCATGATGGATTGGATGAGGAGCGACTTGGTTTGAGTTGATATGGAAGAAGATGACTTACCTTATATACCCATTCGATCAAAATGGTGTGAAGATCCAGCACATGTTGAGGGGAAATACTTGTCGTAAGCTGAAGTCGAACAAGGGATCATGTCCCGAGACTAAGAAGGCACCAGTGGATATCATTTGCGCATGTCGCCCAGTTAAAAAGACGCGTATTGCTCGTTTATTTGTTTAGGCGTCGCTCAGCCCTGCCAAGATTGACGGTGATCTTGGTCTTGGTCTGTGTGGACGGACTGTGGAGGTGGCTTGGATGGGGAATCATGGTGCGAGATACGACACCTGTCAGTTGATGAGACTGGTTGGTTGTGTGGGTGGCTTTTGATGCTCATGCCCAGCTATTGGGTCTATTGTCTCTGGCACTTGTGGTTAGTCAACCTGTCTTTTGGGGTAATGTTTGATGCATGAATGATGCGCTGTGGAATTAATTGATGTAATACAGAGTGCCTGTAGGCACAACCTGACATTGCCTACAACCACCACAAGACATAGCAAGAACATTGAATAGTGTAGATTGAGTCATTTAGCTTCTTAGATGAGTAGTTTAGCTTCTTAGATGAGTAGTTAGTCCACTGTTTAATCCCAATGGTGCAAGATGCTGCGAGTATTGTCCGATAAAGAGACCGCGATCAACATGTTAGTGACCCCCATGTCGTTTCTCGCAGCATCATCCCCAATCAAGTTTAGTTCTGCAGAGCCTAATCTCGATCTGGTCCAAGTCTCTCGATTCTTCAGCGAACCCCTAATATAACTCACCAAACTAATTAATTTCCCTCCTCCACATTCTCTCATTCCATTGTCGCGTGGCGTGTCGCAAGATGCTCCCAGTCACTCATTGCTTTTTGTAGCCAAGCCGAGCAGTTGTCAGTCATTCCTTCTTGTTCAAAATGCTGCCGAGGTTATCGCTACTCGTCCATTCTTTGTTCGTCTCTCTCTCCATTGCGCGCGACAGCAACAGCAACAGCACCACCAACAACAACAACAACCAATATGCTGCGACCAGCGGCACAGTCTGGGCCACACCCCACGATAGTTACTCGTCGTCAATAGGCGTTCTCGGTTGCAAAATCGACACCAATCGCGTCGCTTATTGGCCCAATTCCATCGATTGCGACAATATCTGCATTTCCCTCACCTACCAAGACCGCTCCGTCTACCTCCTCCGAATCGATCAATCCCAAGGCGCGCACGACGTTAGCTACGATGCCTGGAATTACCTCTACACTGGCTACAGCGCCACCGACAAGCCTACAGCCGGCGGTCCCATCGAAATGACCTTTGAAAACGTCGATGCCTCCAAATGCAAGCACTTGATCGATACAAAGGGTAGCAAGTTACCCCTCAGCGCCGCCAACAGCATGAACTTTCTCACGAGCTGCCTCGATCGCAAAGACAGCACCTGGGTCGCCGACAATTACGTCCTGTATAATATCCTCGACTCTATCTGCACGCTGGGCCACGACGAGAAGTGCGAGCTGGACTACCCCGCCGCGAACCAGGCCGAGTGTCCGCATACAATGGGTGTCCCAGATGTATTAAAGGGCCAGACGGTGTACAATATCCGATACCCCAGTGGAGAAAAGGTCAGCGCCGCCGATGGAAAGCCTGCGGACGAGGACGGCGCGTCGGGGGTCAAGCAGCCCAGCGGCAAGGCTTTGGCACTGGTGGTTTTGTTCTCGGCTTGTCTTGTGTTTGGCATATAGTCAGACGGCTTTTGTATTCTTCTTGCGCAATGCGATGCGATACCCTGGGGATGGATGATTCGAGGTCGATGTTAATGTCTAGATACCCTGATGTTTCGTTTCGTTCAATGCCTGCTTCAATGCACTTTACATTACCTGTTAATGGTAAAAGACAATATCAATTAATTATTATGACAATCTGGTATCAACGCCGCCGTACAAGCAAACACACACCCGTCCAAGCAATTACCATTAAGATGAGAGACTTATTTTCCCAGGTTCAACGCTTCCTTGACCTTGCCCATTGCCGACTTGTCTTGTTGTTGGTTGCCCTCGTCAACACCAATGTCCTCCTGCGTCAGCGCATCCTTGCCGTGCATCTATTCTCAGTTAGTTACTGTCTACGCAGCGAGTACTGCTGACCAACCTTTTGTTCCTCCACCTCGGCGCGATGAATTATATCATGCACCTCTTCGGCAGTCTCATCATTGAGGCCAGTCGGTGCCTTCGGGTGAGATTGTCGTCTCTCGGGCATACTTGTTGATGTTCAATGTATTGTCTTGAGTATAGTAATTTTGGTGTTGCTTGCCGTGAAAGCTGACCAGCTCGGAGTGCCGGGAAGACCACTCCATATAAGCTCACAGCTCAGCTCTCATCGTCGTCATCCCTTCCATCCTCCACGGCAGAAATGATGCTGACAAACGTCATGGCGAGACATTCGGGGTAACGTCTGACGATGATCGTGAGACCCCTCATTGTCACAGTGCAAGTAGCGCCGCGACAACATCTCATGAGCCCATCCATGTTGTGCGCAGCAAGTATACCTTTATTTGCATACCGTGTCGACAGCGTGGTTTGGTCCAACTGCATTACTCTGCAGATGTTCTGGGAGGTGATTCGGCTCAAAGTTTGCATTCCGATACGTGGCTCAAGCATAATGACATTATCCGACCGCGTATTGGATCGAGGCGTGGTCGCCAATCGTCTCACCTGTCCCGCTACCCGACGCAGAGTCGAAAGACCGTTGCGCTGGCTTGGCTCACTATCACATGCCGAACGAGATACTGCTGCACTCTCCCTGTTTGGTTTTGTCTGGGATGCAAGTCACGGGTTAAATCTTGATGGACCAATCCGGATCCCACGATAGATCAAGGTTCGACTCAATGACTCTTTTTCACAATAGGGAGTGCGGTGGATAAATGGGTGAATACGTGATTCATACACACGCAATCTATTCGACCCTTGCAGCACAGAGTTTCGGATAATAGATGCGATCTCTATAAGCGCACATTAGTTCCAATATATTTAAGACGTTGTGATAGACCTAGCTGAGTCATGTATTCTGCGACCTCACAAGTATCACAGTTCTAGGATAAAAGGTAGGTTTGAAACTGTTGGTTTCTCTCCTAGAGATTGTTACGGCAATCTTTTAGTAAAATCTAGGTGAACTGAAAGACTAAATCCTATAAAATGGTCGAGTCCTAAGGTACCTACATCATTGTGAGATGAGTTTAGAAAAGTCAAGGGAAACGAGGGTTGGAACACGAATCCAGCTGATGGGTTTACAACTTCAAGTTCCAACGCAGCCTCGGCCAACGAGTAACCTATAGTCAGCGAGATCTGATAACGCCACATGAGGCTGACATGTAGTTCTTTCCTCAACACCATGCAGATGCAGCAAGATATCGAGAGATTGGATGACTAAGCAGCACAGTATCATCAACTTCATGTACAGGGGCATCAGTGATGCGAACAATCATGTCACTGTCTGACTTCTCTACCGTTAGTATTGACAATATTTCGAGATTCCCTCGATCGTCCCATCCGTCTTTAATCACTCAGCCAAGCCATATCATATCGCATTGCAAACATCAGGTCCGAGGGCATTGGTTTCAAAAATCGCATGAATAGGGCTATCTCATCGATGGGTGATGACCGCGGCCCGTATGCGTGGGAATGCGTAATTGATGACCGACATTGGACCCCTATTGTATTAAAGTAGTCTAACAAGGCAGGTAAGCTAGAAGGATATCAGAATCGTGGAAGCAGAACGCCCAGGTGACATTGCAGTAAAGCTGCACTCAACACACCCTCTGCTCTGCGTGAACTATTAGATACATGTTATACAGACCTTTTAGCTGGTAGATATAGCGTCGCTAGTATTAAGATCTCCAGGCACGTCACGCAATGCATATGCGAGATCCTGTAGCTAGTGCACCCGCCGGTGGCTGCACACTCCTTTGGAGTTACAATGGCCGCGCGTCTGATGCATCTACAAGAGTGTTGGTGATGGCGTCATATTGTGGTTTATGTCGCAATATTATATGGCCAATTGGACTTATTCAATAGATAACAGTCTAAATGGGGATGCAGGTTGTGATAGTCGGGTTCCACGACATATTGATTGTATAGATAAGAGTCCATGATGGGATAAAGCCAGACAGTATCATTGGATTTCATACCGGCATCAGCCAGATAGTATAGGCTAAACTACCTATTTCAGCTAGGAATGACAGTTTACTCAAGTAGAATAAAGCACGGCCGAACCACTGTGAAATGACATGCTCCTGAGTAGCATAGAGATGATTGGATTGTAGCATAATTACAAGCATAGAGACATATTAGCCAGAATGATTGAAAAGCAAAAGAGCGCTGCAAAATGCTGCAAGCCATACATGCGTCAAGAGGCAGCCGGTACAAGAACAGTGCAGTAACCGGTTTACTATACACCCGCTGTCCAGCTAGACACTGCATCACCTCCTCACCTTTGAAGACCCCGATGTAGGTAGGCAGTTTAAGCCACGAGTACTACATATCGGAAAGCCCTTTGGACTTGTGGAAAGTATCACTCCAAACCAGTGATCAAAGATTCAGAATGCTGTCGACATGGGGCGTGGGATTACTCTCTAAACTACAGTCTAGACTACATTCACTTGCTATATAAACACATTGCGACTTGAAGTAGCTACAGTCCTAGATCTACTTCTAGGGTTATCAAGGAACTCCAACCTTAGGGTTTTGTTTAGACACTTGCCCGCCAAGTATAGGGTATTATAACGGGAATATCCTTTCTGTCTCTAGAGTTTGATCTAGAGTCCAATGAATAAATAAACAGCTTCCACGGATTGACCGGATCGCACAAAGTACAGCAGAGAGACTGGTTGATAGATAGTTAACGCTTGAAGCCATAACGTACCGTCCTTTGATGCGGAACTTTCGGTGACGATTGGTTATGAACGGCAGTTGAAAACACAACTTACTCAGCAATATCTGGTGTCTCTTTACTATCTGCAAAGTCTAATACTGACTTTGTTCATCGGCAGTACGATATTTGTGCCACAAGGTTACCGCAAGTAGATCACGGGTTCTAACGTTCTTGCAGCCTTGACATTCATGATGATCAACAGGAAAGGCTATCTATCACCAAGCCATGTGTGTACTCCCGCATTCCAGTCAAACCGGTAACCTGGATGTCGGAAGGGCTGGAATGCGGTAACTGCCGTTTGTCTGGATCCCTCCCTCTTCTCCTTGCAAAAACGGCAGTTTGGTAGAAACAAAGAACAAAGTAAGCGGCAATTTCCACAGTGGCTGGATACTTTGGCGCCGTCGCGGAAAACTGGGAGTGAGGCGGAATTGAATTGCACTAACATTGACAGCTAGGAACGTGCCACTTCTTTGACATCTCAATTAACGACGCAGATGCTTATGGCTGATTTTGGCTTCACAAATAGACGTCGAAAGAAGGGGTTTGAAGGCTGTGATGGCAGAATTGGTCTTTGTCTTTGGTGGAGGGTGGTAGCAGATGTCATTCATGATGCAGCCAACATGCAAGGCACATTTCACACTCATTCTTCAATATTTCCAGCAGTCGATTCCAATAGCCACTGCGAATAAACACAACTGTAGACTCAAATGTCACCAACGTTTCGTGAATTCGGCAACTACCTATACGAGACGATGTTCGAGACCCTTGGTACACAATCATCTTTACGATGGATTTACCTGCTTTGCAACACAATACCAAGATACCGGGTAGCCCCAGGCTCGTATCCCTCAAACTCTATTCCTGTAGCTTTCGTTCCCGATACGCTTTCGATCTGAATTACTGTGAGCTGGCAATGGAATCTGAGGGGGCATAGCTTGATACCCAGAAATCCCCAGCCTTCAACAATGGATGATGAGGCCCAACTAGCTTGGTCGACCAGCACATGCAGCTTCAACATGGCCGCTGGAATAAAGTATTGAAGAGGCTTGCAGGACCCGATGTGACACAAGGCAGTCTCTAGTTTTCACGATCACATCCGGTGTGCCCGCGGCTTGGTGGCGTTTCTTTTTTTCATTTCTTTTTTCCACCTTGTCATGCTTGTAAGACTTTGGGTCAGGTCAGCATGCAGTGACTTTTTGTTCTGTAAGTAAATCCTGTCGAAAATTGTTACTACTAAAAGAATCGTCTGCTTACTTTGTGCTGGTCCTGCATGGGAATCGGATGTCGGGCGAGAATGATATGACGGCATGGATATAGGTAGCCCCGAGTGGCTCTCTCTGTGAATGGCTGGTTTAAGCCAGTACCTGAAGGTTGTACTTATTTCTCAGACCGTCTTACACGCAGGGTAGAGCTATTGGACAGCTCTGTAAGAAGCTTACTACACGTGGGCCGAGCATGAATTCAGGCAATTTTGAGAGACTGTTGGTACAGTAAGGCAGCTTTCTATTCAAGCTTAACAGAAAGTGATATAGGGTATTGACCTATGAGATTAATATTCGACGATGGGCTGGCGTCTTTCGGTGGGGAAAGAGTAACACGAAGTTCAAGCCATGCATGATGACAGTCAATGATGGTCCGACTGGGATACCTACGATGGGACTTCTGGGAAGAAGCAACGTCGGGGTGGTGGCTGTATTGAGAAAGGGTTCAGTTTTACTCTCAGATGAGTAAAGGATGAGCACTGCATTCGAATTCTCGTCTGCATTAGACAAGCAAGGATCGTGAGTTTTTCTTTCTGACTTGATTTAACCAACATGCATTATACCGTTACTTTTCGGCGGTGGCCATGGGCTGACAATTATCGCCAAGGATGCTGCAGTTGTGGCGATTTGACTATTGACTGCACGGCGTTAATTAAAGTTACAAATAATAACAGAAAACATAATTATTACAAGTTCAATTACAAGGATGAGGACAATGACAAGGGAATGAAAAGGGAAACGAGCTGAAAATGAATGATGAATGTATGGGACTAGCTAGACAATTGTACGATCGCCAAGCCGGGCGTGATGGGGTTTTCTGGTCTGTTCTCTGATCTTTGCTGACGAATGAGAGGTTATTATTCCCTGGATCATCAAGCCAAGCTCATCCAGCGGGCTGTGTTGGTCTTGTTTGTCCCGGATGCTGGGGATGGGGATGGGGATGAATGATGATCAGGTCATACCAGACCAGGTCAAGTCAGATCAACCCCCGCAAATAAACGGCCCAACTTTAATCCCCCTGCTCTGCCCTGGTCTAGTCTGGTCTGGCCATGATGATCACTCTCGGCTACGGTCGATGAGCTGGTCTCTCCTGATGCTAAGCTGCGGGTGAGATTGCCAAGTCCCCAGCTAGACTGCGATGGAAAATGCAACACGAGCCCTGGCATCTTCCCCGCAAATAGGAAAGCTGACAGACGGTGCAGGGACGTCACTATTATGAAACGATATTATCAAATGATTCTTGGCAGCGTGTGTGTGTGGGTTCTGACTCTGACTCTGATTCTCTCAACATGCCCCATCTCAGGCAGTTGTTGCGAGAGGGAAAAAAGAAGTATCACCGTCATGCAGATGCACCTACCGTTTGGAAAGGAGAGAACAGAGACTACCAAAAGTTAAAAATACCAGAGCTGGACAGCAAAAGCTCCAAATCTAAAAAAAAAACTAAACGGTTCTAGCCGGGAATGTTTTAGACCTTGATCCAAAGCATGCAGCAGAGCGGGCGAGTATAGGTTCCGTTTTTTAAAGAACCAATCAGAAATATTAATTGATTAAACGCTGAGATCATAGTTAACAAGATATTGGCATCTTTTCAGGTCCTCAAGTCACTAAAAACAGACCCAAGACAAGACAGGACAAGTCAGGACATGTCGAGACTAGACAAGCTTGCTTGTGCCGTGTCAGACTTGTCTTTTTTTTCTTTTCCCCGCGATCGAGCTTACTTGGCGACCCCCCTTTCTGTTTGCTTGGCTTTTATTTAGATGCAGGGGTCCCCTGTCGTCTGAGACATTGACTCTGCACTGGCGGCCACTATCGAAACGACACGACGGATCTCTCGTTTTTGTCTCGTTGGGCAACTCTCTACTCATATTATCTCATCTCGTTACCGTACAGCTCTACAAGGTTGAGATCATTCCTCACAGCAGGTGGGCAACCTGATCGCTGAGCTGTCCGATATCTGCAGGAGAAAAGCAAAGCAACAAAGCAAACTGCGTTACATGACATGACATTGCATATTTCTTTTGCCCAGCTCGGTATGCATCGGGTCTCGGGGCTCCGGGACCGTCGGTCGGTCGGTTGATATCCCCCCTCTTTGGTGCAACACGTTGATGTGGCTGCATAACTACAGGTGCAGGACTATATACGTATCTCTGGTAGTGCACCTTTGGCTTGGTCCTACTGGCTACTGCACCGTCCCGTACAGTGAGACAAGCTCCATTCACCCTGGTCTTTGTGGCTGCATCCAACAAATGTCAATGCTCCTGCAGCTTTCCTCAGCGACACGGGGGCTGTGCTATATTTACATATCGAGGGTACAGTGTTTCACACCCAAGGGGCGTACCTTTCGCGTGGCTGCTTTCGCTACCAATCACTTTGTTTCTCGTATGACACCTCTATGAATGAATGGCTAATTATCAATTTCTCCATCCTCGTATTTGCAAATATCATCTATTTCCATTTACCCTTGGCAACAATCAAATGTGATTTGGGATCCATCTATGTACCTCCGTGCGGTTACGGTAATCACGGTGCCTGACAATAGAAATAGCCGGCAATTCATTTCTTCACGCTTCCAGGGGTTGTGATCAGCTGTAGGCATTTTTAGCAAGGTACGGGAAGGGAAGCCAAGAGCATGGACAGCTCCGATGAATTAAGAACAGGGATTATGCTTGTCTCACTCGATCTTCTCCTTTACCTGCCCATGATGGGTCTAAGAAAAGTGGTCAGACCAGAGATTATCGGCCTGCATTAGCCAGCCTTACGAGCTCGTCTAAATAGCTTTACTTGATTTCTGGACCAAGACGAGGAGGGGAAAAGCGAGTTTGTACCCATTTTGAGCCTCCGCTATTAGAGCTAATAACGGTTCTTCGAACGGTGTCCAACGGGAAGCTAGCATCACCATCCAAGACATAGTTGGAACTTGGTTGAAATTCCAACGGCATCTACCACAGTATCCATACAAAAATTCATACCCCTCAAAGGTTGCATTAGAGAAACCTCGTATTCCAAAATCAGAGTGTGATGCTCCACGCTCTACGCGCTTCAGCTGCAGCCAGAAAGTATCTGCTGGCGCGAAGCCTTGTGCGTCACAACTGTCACTTTTGCTTTTGCAAGAGGTTGCACTCATCTTGTGCAACAGGCTACCACCGCAAGTTCAGCCGGGTCGTCGTTTTCCGATATACAACGTGGATGGGGCTTTCTCAGCCGTCGAATCACGGAGAAAATCAACTGTCACTCAACCCTCCCATTCCCCAAAGAAGCAGTTCTGAGCATAAAATTAGAACTTGACTAACCCGTTTTTGGTAATCTCCTTTTTCTTTTGCAAGGTGACAGTTGAAATCCTCTTGGGTCCAGAATAGAGTCTATCACAAGCAACATGGTCTTATGGATACACACTTTCCCAGTAAGCATAACTTTGGGCTAATTTGGTTTACCTCAACACCCTTGTTCTTTGATGTTGTGGTTTGTCTTGAACCCAACCATCGCACCCATGTCCATGCCAGGGCTGTATCTTCCCTGTTCTCTGGGAGGAGTATATGCAACCTCGAAGCTCGACAACTGGCAGCCCCAGTTGAGGCTGGGATTGGCATGCAGGTCACACTGCCAAGTACCAAGAGACCGACGACCGACGACCCGGCCTAAGGCCAATTAGCTTTGGAACTATTGACATCGGGATCATCGCAGTTCCCAAAGCAGCCTGAGCTGACTTCCTATCTGGATGCTGGGATGACCTGGATGAGCATCAGCGTAGCGTCGTATGGATCCACCACTTGGTTAACAAGATCTCGTGTTCTTGATAGTCCTCAAGCAACCTCACAACGGGTACTTAAACCTCATCATCTCCTCTCCAAATTCAATCTATCATCCTCACCATCACTCTCAAGTCAAGAAAGGCACTGGTCTCTCATCCTCGACTGACCTCCTCCCTTCATTCGCTCCTCATCTTTCGTTTTCAACCCCATCACTTTCGTTGCTGAAAGGCCTGAGATCGCCTATCATGCATTTCAAGAACGTTCTGGTCAGCCTTGTGGCTCTGGCCGTCTCGGTCAAGGCCATCCCTGATGTCGACACCGACTTCAGCCTCGAGGCCCGCGACGACGCTGCTCCTATCGAGGCTCGTGATGATTCCGAGTTCCTCGCTGAGCGCAACTACTACCCTCCCCCATCTTGCAAGGAGAACGAGTACTACAACTCCCACTCCAAGAAGTGTGTCTGCAAGGATGGCTACGAGGCCAAGTACGGCAAGTGTGTCAAGAAGACTCCCTCTTGCAAGGAGAACCAGTACTACAACTGGCACTCCAAGAAGTGCGAGTGCAAGGAAGGTTACGAGGCCAAGTACGGCAAGTGTGTCAAGAAGACACCTACCTGCAAGGACAACGAGGTCTACAACTGGCACTCCAAGAAGTGCGAGTGCAAGGACGGTTACGAGGCCAAGTACGGCAAGTGTGTTCCCAAGTGCAAGTGGGGACAATACTACGATCAGCATGCTGGCAAGTGTGTTTGCCCCAAGGGAACCTCTGAGAAGTACGGCAAGTGTGTGAAGAACTGCCCCGAGGGACAGATCTACAACAAGCACTCTGACAAGTGTGAATGCCCTCATGGCACATCTTGGAAGTACGGAAAGTGCATCAAGAACTGCCCCAAGGGACAAACCTACAACCAGTGGTCTCACAAGTGCGAATGCAACAAGGGAACCGAGTGGAAGTACGGAAAGTGTGTCCCCAAGTGCTCCAACGGTCAGTACTATGACAACCACGCCGGCAAGTGTGTCTGCCCCAAGGGTGAGACCTTCGCCTACGGAAAGTGCATCAAGACTTGCCCCAAGGGACAAACCTACAACCAGTGGTCGCACAAGTGCGAATGCAACAAGGGCACTGAGTGGAAGTACGGCAAGTGTGTGCCCAAGTGCGATCACCCTCAGTACTATGACAACCACGCTGGCAAGTGTGTTTGCCCCAAGGGAACTGAGCTCAAGTACGGCAAGTGTGCTCCTGTCTGCCCCGAGGGCAAGTACTTCAACAAGGACTCTCACAAGTGCGTTTGCAACAAGGGCACTTCTGAAGTCTACGGCAAGTGTGTGAAGGACTGCCCCAAGGGACAGTACTACGACCGCTGGAGCAAGTCTTGCAAGTGCCCCAAGGACTTGAGCTGGAACGGCCACCAGTGCGCCTACAACTGCGGCCACGAGGCTGAGTACAAGTACGGCGCCTGTGTCTGCAAGAAGGAGAACCAGGTCTTTGACAAGCACTCCAAGAAGTGCTCTTGCAAGCAGGGCTGGTACTACGACCAGCACAAGGGTGGCTGCAAGAAGGGCGGATACTAAGAGGTTCGCATGATTCGAGTTGGAAGCGGATGATTGAGGTTGAGGGGGTTTAACAGCTGGGGATAGTCTCTGGTAAAATTACGGAACTGGCTGGCTTGGACATTACTTTTTTTGCTACGATGGAACATACTTTCTTCTACACTCCTTATATATTTCTACTTCTCTAGTTGATAATTTTTAAATCAAGGACATTCGCGGACTAAACATGCTTCTCTTTGCATATGTGACAATGTTTCCATCTCAGATGTTAAGTATGACGTTCTTTGCCTCTAGCATATCAAGCATGTTTGCATCGAATTTTATAACTGTCACAGCTTTGGAACCAAATTTTGTATGTTCACACGCAGATTTATTGAGTATGGTGACTAAGTCTATATATACAAAGAACAAATTGTACGTGGTGTACAACTGGATATCCATCATTTCAACCACGCAGAGATCCAACAACTCCTCTTGACTTTAAACATCTATCCATTCAGACCAACAGCTTACTTCTTGAGAGCAAGCTTAGCCTTGGCAGCCCGCTTAGCAGCACGCTTGGCCTTGCACTTGTTGGAGGGAGTCTTGGTAGCGACGGGGGCAGCAGGAGCAGAAGTGGTGACAGCGGCAGCAGTAGGGGTAGCAGCGGGAGCAGAAGTAGTGGGAGCCTCAGCGGCAGGGGCAGAGGCAGCGGGGGCGTCGCTGGCAACGGGAGCAGCGCTGCCAGAGTCGGAACCAGAGCCCTTCTTGTCACCAGTGCAGTCACCGTCGCTGGCCTGACCAGCAAAGTTGGGGGTGTGGTCAGTGCAGGCGTTGGGCCAGGTGCGGGGACCAGGAGCATCGTACTTGGTAACGGGAGGGTAGTAGATGCTGAGGAGAAGGCTGGGGTCAGTGGCCTTGAAGGCACCGGGGAGCTTGACCATGGGAGAAGGCTTGCCAGCACCGTTGCCGTCGACAGTGATCTGGGCACAGCCGATGTAGAACTGAGCACCGTTCTTCTCGCCAGCACCGTGGAGACCGACGTGCTCAGCGCGCATGAGGTAGGTACCCTTGGGGGTATCCTTGGGGAGAGTGAAGGTGAAGTTCTTGATACCACCAGACTGGCCGTTCATGTAGTTGGCCCACTCAACACCATCAGCTCCAATCTTCTTCCAGGTCATCTCGTAGACCTTGAACCACTCATCATCACCAAGGTAGTCGGAAGCCTCAGTGCCATCGGGAGCCTTGCTGAGGTAGACGGAGAGAGGACCGGGGTGACCCATCTCGCTGGCAACGGTGAAGCCAACCTCGTCACCGGGGGAGACCTTCATGGTCTTGGTGGCGGCGCGGATGTCCTTGTCGAGACCGCCGGCATTGCAGACGATGTCCTTGGAGGTGACATCGGTGATGGGGCTGTTGTTGTTGGTGGTCTTTCGGACGTACTGGTAGGGCTCAGTGACCTCGCCGTTGACGATAAGGGCCTCGAAGTTGTAGTGGGCGAAGGCGGTGGGGAGAGCGGCGGCAAGGGCCAAAACGGTAGAGAATGAAGTGCGCATCTTGAATGTTGCTTTGCTTGTTTGAGTACAAAAAGATTGTATGTGTGTTTATTTTAGTAGTGAATGAAGCGAAACCACCAGGGCTTGCAAAGAATGTAATGTCTCGTAGAGAAAAAGAAAGAAAGGCGCAAGCAACAGCTGCGAGTAAAGGATCAGATCTCTGAATGGAATAGAAAGAATGGGATGGAGAGGAAAGAAGAAGAGAAGCAAATACGAGGGAAGGAAACCGTCCTTATATCAAAACTTGTAGACGCTGGGCGGTCCCCTTTTCTTGGCCTGGCCTGTCATTATCGGACGACCTCATTGCTGGAATCTCGCTTCCTCGGAAGATTCGGTGCTGATGTCGATGATTAACCATGAGCCGTACTCTGAAACCGTTCCTTACATAGACGCCGAAGTCGATTACTGGGTCTGGAGAGAATCATAGGCGGGCCTGACAGAAAAGAACATGGGGGGTTGTGTTTGACGGGTGAAGGATCCTTGTCTGGGAGATACGTGAGACGTCTCAGACCTTGGTGCGGCTAAACATATTTGGGCGATCATACAGAAGAGAGAAAACGAAACTTGTTCATAGAAACAAACTTGGCGTTTCTAAATAAGGCTGATGAGATATTATCAATTACAGCCATACTATCTGTGCTCTTCATAGAGTTTCTACGCTGTAAACTCAATCGTGCAGTCTAATCAACGAGACAAAACTAAATCAACATTGAAAGAAACTAAGAATTAGAGACTGGAGACTTCGGACATTAGATTTGTCTGATTGGTGGAAATAGATGATCGCAAGGGTCGATGTTCAGGGGTTAGCGAACTGTCACAGGTGAGCGGGTCTTGTTGAAGGAAGCGCTCACTTTCATTACTAGACGACGATGATACGCGTATAAAGAAAGATCAGACGATCGGGAACCGGAGGAATTCAGGACGAGCGGGTAATATTAGATCGTTGTTAACACAAACAAGCATTGCACGTTGTTACTCTACAGGGTGGGTTGGACACTATAACAGCTATCGCATATCCTCAATTCCTATCTTTATCTTCTGGTCATCTCTTGGCTCTTTGGTTATCCAGTTAGATATCTGCTTGATCAAAATTGCGAATAAAGTCGTAATAAAACTTGGCCATGTTGAGTTGAGCACCCATCGGGATACGCTCATTTGTATCATGGACATGAGCAATTGACTTTCGAGTACCCGGGTTCCATCTGTAGATATTCTTGCATAAATCTAAGCATATTAGCCTTCATACAACCCTGAGTGTCCTACCCTGGATGACTTACTCTGATAGTGACGAGAATCTGTATTGCCTGTCATGGCACCGGGAGCCGGCACCACGTACGGAGACTCCCTGCCCCAGGTATATCTCACAGTCCCTGCAAATATGTCCCAGACACGACCACTAGTAGGTGCCGGTGCCTCGGGGAAATATTTCCTCATGGCTTCCACGTTCAGAGTGCCACTGCTGGACCCCTGCTGACGCGCTTGTCGGGTCAATCCCTCGGACGAAAGGTAATCATCATAGTCACCATCATCTTCAAAGGGTTCAAAGCGGAGATTGTACTTGTTGACAATGTTCTGGACCAATTGAACGATTCCGTGCTCGATACTTCCCACCGTATCCTGCGGTGCCAACCCATGGCTGACGCCCAAGGAGACATGCTCAGGTAGCGCGTCGATCCTTTTTCCACCAGTGAAAAGATCAGCGGATTGGGATGTTTGAACAAGATATTGAGTCTCGGGCGAAAGCTTCGCCAGGAAACGAGCAGCACCGTTGAGATCACCCCGAACGATTGATCTTGTCAATTCAGGAAAGGCATTTGGTGAGTATCGAGCAAAGCACGTCAAGCCTTGATGAACAGGGCCGTTTCGCTCAACCTTGGGGTCAAATTGACTCTGTTCAAGCGTCGTCACTATCTCGGACATGATGCCAATTGCCGTATGGGGTGGTGGAGCAAAGCTATCGCCCCCAGGCACCGTCAGGTTGAACCAAATATCCATGTACCCTTTCTCATACACTGCAGGCAGCGCGTACAGGACATCGTCTATTTGCTGCAGTCCCGCGCCGCCCTCGTCAAGGATGACGGCGATACCATCCTGTCCGTATTGCTTCTCGAGATGCTTGGCTATTTCTGCAGCACCACGCTTACCAGAACACTCGTGGTCGAAGCCAAAGGCAAGAATTACAGTGCGACGGGGATTGTAGTCATCCTGTGACAGAAGAGCTTCGAGAGCGGACATGAGGCCTGTGATGGCAGATTTATCATCTGCAGCACCCCGACCATATAGATTACCGTTTCGGCCGTCGTAATGGCCGCCGAAGGGTGGGTAGTCCCACTCACCAAGCGTGTCTTCGTCTACTGGGACGACGTCTTGGTGGGCAGTCAAGAGGATAGGCTGGAGATCTTTATCAGACCCTTGGAAGGTGTACACGAGACCGAACTTGTTGACGATATCAGGGGTCGTGTAGTCGTGTCTGCGAGATCATCAACATTAGCATTTACATATCTTAGTCTGACACGTGAATTACTTGCATGTTTGGATAGGAATTGTTCAAGACGTCAGCGAATTTGTTGAAAGGCTCCCATCTTTCGTCCTCGTCGAAATTTCCCATGTCATTATAGCAAACAGTGGGGAGGCGAACGACCGATTGGAGACGATCAATCATGGTCGCGATAGACTTTTCCCAAGAGAAAACTTGATGAGAATCTACCAAGCCATCGCGTGATGGATCAACCGGCGGTGACAGATCACAACGAGGATTGTTACTCTGTTGTTTCCCGTCAAAGGCCAGAGTGTTGAGTGCGAGGCGGTGTTGTGCTACGTATGCAGACACAACATGCATCGCAACAGCCAACGAGGATATAAAGGAAAGCTTCATATTTGTTAAAGAACAAGGTAGAAACTGTGAGCTCTACATTGAGTCCATCTACCAACAACAGCATATTTATAGCCCACGTAAATATTGCAAACATTACTATTGCGTCAATGACTCAAGCCATGTACAACATCAAGTAGTATGCAACACCCGCTCCTGTAGAGACGCCTTGCCGTAATTTGCACAACATACGATAACTGTTCTCGAATCAGGGACCTGAATTAGGATCAATTTGTGTGCCGATCTGTCTCAGTATTCTCGTGAGGCTGATCTTGATAATATGTGAATATTGAAACACGTAGCATATGACAGAGACTCGGTCTGTCTGCAGTGTAACCGCACATGTTTATTAATTCATTGTTTTGCCACACATGGTTGGCAAGAATCTGCTGGTCCTTGACTGTGTGGCCTGTGTTCAGTAGACTGATGGAAGATCAATGTTTGACAAGGCCATGTCATCTAGTCAGGGTGAAATGTGGAGATGTGCAAATAGAGAGGTACAATAAATTGCTTATCACTATTTTCTTGTTGAGAATATTCAGATAATTATGGTGCTCATTTATCTTACATACATAGGAAAGTTTCTATAGATATTGTACATTCTATAATCAATGTCTATGGAGCCCTTCGTCCTTTGCCACCCGCCCAAAACTTAATCGGTCTTCTCTTGGATCTCCGAGGTCTCGTTCTTCTTAACCTGCTGTATCAAAGTGACACCCGCCAGCTCACTCGCCCCGCTCTCAACCTGCCTCGTCCAGAATGGATCTCGCTCCATGACAAGAACAGACTTACGACGCTCCCGATGAGCTTCGCGCACCGCGAGACCCGTCTGTCTCTTTGTTTCCATCTCCTCGAGATGCTTGACTCGGTTCGCGTAGCGCTGGTGGTGATCCGCCCTGATGCGGTCGGAACCGATCTGCTGAAGAGTGAAGCGAACGAGGGAGCGAAGCAATAGAAGAACGTGCTCGCTGATAAAAACTGTTACTGGAAGAGCGGCCCAGCTTCCGAGTGCGCCGCCGATTGCTTTGCCGCTGAAGAGGTGGACAATGGCAGCGGTGCAGATACTACCGAGCCAGGTGAGTGCTTCGAGGGAGTAGATCCATGGACCGATGCCGTCAGATCGCACAGGAGCAGGTCGCTGATGCTCAAGGGAGAGTTTCGCAAAATCAGATCGTAGTTCAATCCAGTTGTTGATCAAGAAACCGATCGGAATAATGGGCCAGACCGGGGAGAATAGAGCCAGGTAGCCAAATTGAAGCACAATCTCAGCAATGTCGTCCTGTACATTGTATTTGGGAAGAGTGGATTCATTGCGCACACGCGACAAGAAAGCTGATTCCTCGGGCTCGTCCTTAACAACAGCAAGTAACATGTCGCCCTTGGAGTGCGATCGTCGGTAATCTCTGTACCATCCTGATAGTCTGTGCTTCAGCATCGGCACAATGTTCTCCTCAAAGAATCCTGAGATCTGGCCAGTAACAGTCAAAGCAATGACTTCATTCCTCAACCTGTCTGCATCGAGATGAAATGGCTGGTGTACGAATTTCTTGCCGACGCTGGCAAAAGCTTTGACAAGAACGCTTTCGAGTTTAGGAACCACATCACCGCCAAAAGGAATGTATATAAACGCTGTAAGGAAAATGGGCAAATAGTTTGTGAACATGTTGAGAACAAAGAATTTTTGAGTGAGTGACATTTCGTGATGATCGGCTGTGCGGTGGTTTTCGTATTCGGTCAACTTTTCGGCTGCGTCTTCGAGTGCTGATGTGATGTACGGAAGAGACACGGCAAGAAGGATCGTAGGGAGATATTCCTAGCCAGTTAGTAGGAGATATGCTGTTCAAGGTGAAAGAACTTACCAGATAGTCCTTGTAGGGTCCAGCATATGTCTCTGAAATCATAATCTCGATAGCAAACACAGCGATGATGGTTACACCCAAAGCCGCAAACGCAAACAGAAGAAAAGGGATCTGGGCAAGCTGCCGAACAACCTTCTTCCAGCGCGGGAAATAATAATGCTTGCGCCCAGTGTCATCGGTGTATACAGTCTCGCACTTGAACTGCGGACGGTTGACCTTGAGGTGCTGAACTCCCTTGACGTTCCATCGGAGACTGTAGTCAATCTCTTGGATCTTCCAGTACTCTAGGAAGACAGTGCACCAAACACTGGTCAGAATTCCGTAAGCAAGAGAGTATTGTGGAAGCCATAGCCATGCGACAACTCCGGTGAAGGCCGGAAAGGTGAGGAATAGAAGATATGCCTGAATGAATGCAAAGTAAAATGCGACCTTTGAACCGTGGAGGTTCCGAATAGAGTCGATATCGTCGTGCGTCAGAAAGAATCGCCTGCTCAGATAACTGAGAAGAGACTGGTTGACCTTGGGGTTATGCAGAGGGAAAATGGCCTTGACATTTTCCCACTGCCCAATCTCGGGTGTGATCCCAGCGCCACCAATTTCCTTTGACCAGTTGACAATATGGTAGACGGAGAGAATGTCCTCGGCTTCAAAAGCTCCGTCGACAACAGTGTCTTTATCACCGCCGGGGTGATTTGGCACGATTCCATACAGCCAGTCTTTAACCCTGCTTTCATTTGTTAGAAGGAGTATTCTTTTGATATGGGAAGTTGACTTGCCTTGATTTGTACACCCAGTTTCCAAGCAACTCGCGAGGAGCTCTGACGAAGATGAGAAGACTCTGCTCATATCCTGCTCTGACCTCTGTGTGCAGACCGACTTCTTCCAAGTCTTGAAGCAAGGTTCCGACTTCCTTGACGGCGGTATCATGATCTAGCCCACTACTGTCAATACTTGTTTACTATTTCTTAAGAAGGATTTGCTTACCTATCTCACTGAAATCGTAGAGAACGACATACTTGTCATTGTACGTCGTCGTATCTTCGAGACCCGTGGAAGGCATCTTCCAGCCTATGAGATCCCTGCGGGGCGATGGAGTGGTAGTCCTAGTCCTGGTTCTAGTTCTAGTTCGAGAGTGGTCTAGTCAAGCAATAACCCTTGTCCAGCGAAACATTACCCGAAGCAACACAACCTGCGATAAACGATTGACAGCAAGCTCGATGACTTGCGGCTGTGTCTGTCTTTTGATGCAAGGAAATATGGAAGGAAAAGAATGTCTCCTGAACTCCACCGTTTGAGGAAAAGGGAACCTTCTCTTCTCTGTATGACTTCCACGTCAGCTTGCTCCACTTGGCCAAGGCTTGTCTTTCGTCAGTAGGGGCCAATAGGCGGCTAAGTCGGCACCAGAATTCCTTGGTGTTGCCTCAGCTTGGCGTTTTTGTACGAGAAAGCCACTGACAGCCTCGCCTCGTTAACGTCTGGAACTCTCCAGCTCTCGTAGGGCCAATTTTAATTGCGGCTTAGGCTAATCGTTGCCGATATGTGATCTGCAGGATCTACGGCGTGACGGCTCGTCAAATTTGGAGTCGACGGTGCTCATGTTATCTATCTCCTGTAAAATGCCGAGAACAAGTGAATAAGCCTGACTGTACTCTGTAATTCTCTTATTATAGTCTCTTGGCATTTGAGAAAATGGACTCCTTATGACAGACTGGCAATTTGCTTGGCTACTACATTTAGGATAGTGTTCCCGAGTGGTCTTCAGTGTTAGTTGTGCGCATAGCCTCATCTTGAATGGTGCCAGCGACTCGAACAAGTCTATTGCAGTCAGAGTCTATGTTAAACAAAGAGAAAATATAGCGAATAATTAAGGAATAGCTATACTAGTTGTTCTACACAGGACAACTACGATAGACAGACTGTCTATTGTTGATATGTCTATAATACTCAGGAGTTGCTGTATAGGTTAGTCAGATAACGAACGATAAGAGAAATCAGACGCGATAAGATAGGATAGTGCGTTGTTGATAAGATAAGATAAGATAGATTAACTGCCTCAAGGCGAACAAAGGCCAGCTTGGATTGACATTCCGTGTCATTATATGTGATAGCTACTCAGAGGCCCAAAAGATCTACGGCGTTATTTACATACACATCAGCTCGCTGTCCCTCGTCAAACAACTCCTCGAGTCCCTTTTCCATCACATCTGCCAAACTAACAACAAGCCTCTCAGGAGTAAACGGGTAGTCAGTTCCGTAAACTAATCTCTTCTCTGCCCCTTCACCCAATATTCTAAGCAATCCATGGATGGCATTGGGTAGAGGGAACCCAGCCAGATCAAAGTAGAACCTCTCTCGGAGCAACCTTTGGAACTCGGCAGTCTGGCTCTCCGCGCCTGAAATCAGTGTTGCAAAAGCGCCAATGCGATCAAGCATCGACGGTAGCGCACAGCCGCAGTGAGACATGATGAATTTTATGTCTGGGTATTTAGCAACAGTTCCCGAGAGCAAAAGATTTGCGATGGCGCGAGTCTCGTCAAACATGAATTCCATCATGGGTCGGGGATACTTCTCGAGGGGTTTGACAGGTTGAACTTGTCCAGAAGAGGCAATGATGTTGCATGTCGTGGGGTGAATAAACAGTATAGCCTTGCGAGCATTCAAATGCGCAAATACGGGATCAAGTTCGGCGTCACCGAGATATACACCGTTGGCGTTCGACAGAACCGCAAAGCCTAATGCTCCAAGTTGGTCTAACGCATAGTCGATTTCAGCGATGGAATCATTGACGGATGGCAAAGGTAGTGAAGCAAAGAAGCTAAAGTACGATGGGTGTTTTTGGCAGATGGTAGAAAGCTCCTCATTGACTTGACGGGTCAATCGTGTGGCATTTTCATCATTTTGCGGCGTCAAGTGCGTCCCTGGAGAAGTAATGCTCAATACTGACTTGCTGATATTGAGTTTTTTCATGAGACCAATGTGTTGTTCAGGGGTCCATTGCTAGAAACACCATCCATGATTAGCAAATGACCAATATGTGCTAGATAGAAAGGAAGCTATACGGGTAGAGCGGGCATGCCGTCTGGCTTCTCATGACCGTTGTCGATAGCATATTGGCGATAGCTCGGAGCCACAGCGTGGCAGTGAAGGTCGATTCGTTGATGCATTGAGCTAATTTCGATGCAGGGGTTATTTCTCAGGTTTGCAAACGCTACAAGGTTCACGATGATGAAAGTTTGTGATTTCTACTTTGTTGTTCTGCAAGTATCCGAACCAATCATCCTCTCTTGAACACGTATGTTACTCATTTACGTTACAGCCAACCGAAAACCATAACTAAGCGCTAGGCATTTTGAACCCCGTCACATCCGCAAATCATATCAATGCCGTTCGTAGATATCGAAATCAGATCATGACCCGCCTACATCGCGACCGGTGAGTCCCCTCTTCTTACAACGAGATTTAAAATCTTCATAGACATTACAATATGGCCGAGGGATGTCTAAATACATGAATGGGGTACCAAAAGGTACACGTGTCATACATATGTGCCTTATTAGATGCCGAGCTTTTGTCCGTCAGACTGTTCGATGTATTGGCATGCTTGCCAAAGTTGTGATGACGTTTCGGTGACCTGTAGGCAATGTCAGTATATTTGTGAATCTGAAAGTCAATTTAACGAACCTTGTCATCTATAAATGGTTCGAAATGATTCCCTGCAATTGGAACAACTTGAATAGGTCCACCGACCAAGCTTTCCCATTCCGCAATCGCAGCATCCCTGACATCTTGCCGACTTAGCCAGTCGTAGCGGACTCCACAAAGAGACTCAGTGTCCAGTGTGCCCTTGCTTTGCAACATGACTGTCTTGAGAGTTCTCCCTGTGGTTAGAGAAAGACTTTCGGGTTTGTAACGGCCCAAGAGAGATGCGTTGGACAAGAATTCCTCTTCAAGAGCATTCGTGCTTTCAGACCGGCCAGTGAATCTTGTTATGCTTGAAATGATCTGGGCAGGAAGAGGCTCGTGGTTGATTGGGCTTGGTGAGTCGATCAGTACAAGCCCTCTCACCTCGATACCACGCAAAAAGAGTAGTCGGGCTACCTCGAGGGCTACGATACCTCCAAATGACCAGCCTAGTACAAATCTGTTAGTGATTTTGTCTCAATTCACCATCTGATAGAAATGTCACTGCTTACCACAAAGTATCAATGATGAAAGAGGTGGGCGTGTGCTCAGTATTCTGGAAGCATAATCCTCAGCCATATCTTCAATACTGGAATAAAACGAACGGCCTTCATCGGAACACTCAAATTTGGGATCGAAAAAGGCATACGTAGTCCGATCATGCCCTTGAAGACGTTTGTACATACTAATTTGCCCACTTCCATCATGGAAGAGACAAAGAGGAGTGCGTGACTCGTCAGAAGTATGGAGAGCAACAGGCAACACCACAGACCCATGAGCGCTATCACCCTCGACTGAAGAGTCAGAAGAAGTTGGTGTGATGACGGCAGTCTGCTTAGAGGATGATGCTTGAGAAGCTGATCTTTGCTTAACTGATGGTTGAAGGACAGATGACAGCATGTCATTCAACTCCTGAAGAGTTTCGCACTCAGCTAAAGCATTGTGGTCGAGTCCGGTTTTCTCAGGGAACAAACGAGAGATCTTGGAGACAATCTCGATTTGCATCAAAGAGTCTATTCCCAAGCTTGTCAAGGACATGGTGTAATCGATGTCTTGTTCCATGAACCCGCCCACCTCAACAACGACGTCTTTGAGTATCTGGCTGATTCCATTCTCATCTTGGTGTTTATGTGCGTCAATTGCAGTATCGACTGTCAACGGCTGACAAGCAGCCACAGACGTCTGAAGTTGCAACTCGGCTGAGCTAGAGACTCCATGATGGTACTCTGGCCCCTCGGGCTCGGAGTTGGAAGAGATGCGGGACAAAGCTTGCTGGAAAGTAGAGAGCTGTAGTTTCTTGAACTCCATACCCCGTATTACTGCAACAATATTGTCGGAACTATCCAAGGCGAAGGAATCCGCAACAATCAAGCCCTTAACTTCCAGAAGACTGCAGTAAATCTTGAAAGTGTCTTCGTAGTTGATCTCATGGTACGCAACCTCGATCGACTCAACAGCAGAACAAATACCAACCTCATTCGATCCAATCGCAAGATTGGCAATGAATCCGGCTGCGTGCAATAGTGTGTCGGTAAAGACAGGGTGGGCGATGTAGGCAGTCTCTGTCTGAGCGATAGAATCGGATGGCATGTTAAACGAACCCATGCCTTCGAGGTTCGAGTCAGCCACGTCTAGAAATTGCAAGGTTTGGTAATCTCTAGAGTACCGAACAACCCGGGTAAAGATGTTCTCGTAAAGGACCCGTCTTCGGAATGTGCTCAGTAGGTCCTTACCAGCACCAGAGAAAAGTCGAGCTTGTCTGGTAACCAGAGCATGGTCTCTCATCCACTGCCCTGACTGTTGTTCCAGGTTTTGAAGAGTGACATATCCAGAACAGTGCAAAGACTCTACTGGAGATGCGGGAGACGTGGACTTCACATGGAAGCTTGCAGTCCTTGTGGTAGCAATGCCCTTTTTCGATATATGCACGTGTACTGTCGTGTTGGACGTCGACGAAAGAAAAATCAGTGGACTGGAAAACTTCATTCCTTTCACCACTAAAATGTCTTCCTTTCCAGGCTCTAGTACTGACTTGGCAGCCTCGAGTGCTAGCTCGTGAAAGACAGACGCAGGACAGATAGGCGACCCACCAACATCATGACCGCTGATCAATGGGCCAAGAGTTGTCATGTCGGTCTCAAAGATGTGTTCTTTCGATAAATTGGTATCCGCTCTGACCCATGGTAGAAGGCGACATCCAGTTCTAACACTTGTTGCAAAAGCAATTGCCGAAGATTTCGCATGATTGGTGATGCCTCTAGGTTCCTTGAAAGGAATACAGAATCTGGTACCTTGAAGAGGATGACCAGGCAAGTCTGTGACCTGGGCTGAGGTGCCATCGAATACTTCTCGCCAGTTGATTCCCATCTTACGCAAGGATATTGCGGATAATGTCTCAGAAATGGACATCCAAGCGTCCCGGCCTTTTTGTAAAGTGCTGAGATATGTACAAGAGGCAGAGGCGATCGAGTCTCGCAACATAGGCAGCATCGCAGGCTGCGGACCAATCTCGATAAAAAGAGATTCATCTAACGAAGATTGACCTATAAGATCTTGGAGATTCATGATACTCTCATGAAATCGAACTGGCCGGCGTGTGTGGTTTGCGAAGTAGTTCGCTGTCATGTCTTTACGGAACAGTTGCCCATCGACATTGGAGATGACAGGAATCGTAGCGTCCTGGAATTCAACAGATCGCCCTAGTGCTGAAAGAAGACCCAATACTGGGTCCATTGCTGAAGTGTGGAAAGCATAGGGGACATCTATCAGTTTGCACTTGATGTTGCCAGTTTTGCATCGTGTTCGTAGCGCCTCGAGCTGGGTGAGCGGACCACCAACAACGCAATCGTGGGGCCCATTTAGACACGCGATGCTTAACTGGCAGAAAGATGGATCGTCTGAAATGATAGATTGTATTTCACCAGAGCTCAAGTGACAAGCAAGCATGCCTGATGTGTTTGCGGCACAATGCTCGCCCATCATCTTTGCTCTTGTCGCAACGAGGCGGAATGTATCACCTGGCGTCAAGACACCTGAGATGCACAGAGCAGTGTACTCTCCAAGACTATGCGATAAATGACGGTTAGTAAATAAACTTCTAGATATTGGCCACACGTCCTACTTACCTGTGGCCCATGACATAGTCGGGCTTGATACCCCAAGAGATGAATGTCTTGGCTAGGGCATACTCCAGCGCAACACAGGCGCACTGAGAAACCATGAGATGTTCAACGTGGGACATAGAAGCCAATCTGCCTTCAGTCCCGGGAAGTATGTAGTTCAAGATGCTCGGACATCCGAGGCCCAGTCCCTGAACGATACGGTCGCATGTCCTGATAATGTCCCGGAAAGGAGGGTACGTGGACATCAGTTCACGACCCATACCACTGTAGATGCTGCCCTGTCCTGTGAAAATGAAAACGGTCGAAGAAACCATCTGAGCGGGCGTTGACACCGTCGATTGGTACTGCTCTAGCTTGTCCATCAACTCAAGCTTGGAGCTGCATGTAGCAGAGATTCGGTGGTCGAATTGCTGGCGGCGAGCAGTCGCAGTATAGCATATGTCCTCCAATGATGTACCGAGCTCCATGTTCTTCTTTAGCGTCTCGATGTGTCGGCCCACGGATAACTGCAAAGCCTTGTTCGACTTTGCAGACAAGGCAAAGACATACGAAGAACGCTTACCTTCCTCATTTTTTTGCTTGCTTGTCGCAGGGGACTCAAGCCACTCTTCGAGAAGAAGCGATGCATTAGACCCAGCAGCCCCGAAGTTGTTGAGAACAGCCCGTCTCGGTACAGTCCGAGATCGATTCCAGGGCATGTTCTGTCTTGGAACCACTAATCCAGAATTTTGAAGGTCTCCCAGAGCTGGGTTCATGTTCTCCAGTCCAGCTTGTTTTGGAATCTCGTCATTCCTCAACATAAGCAACAGTTTCGCTAGACCAGCTGCACCCGAGGCTGCTTCACAGTGCCCAACGTTTCCCTTGATAGAGCTCACTACCAGTGGGGTTGTTGCTGAGTGATATTGACTGAAAACGAGTTTCAGTGTCTCAATCTCTCGAGCATCGCCAGCTTGCGTTCCTGTCCCATGTGCTTCCACAACGCTAATTGATGCAGGATCAACATCGGCTTGCTTCAGCAGCCTTGTGAGAAGATCTGTTTGTGTCGGGCTGTGGGGATGTGTGATGGAGGATGAGTTGCCGCTTTGGTTAATTTGGGCGTTTCTGATGACTGCATGGATGCGATCGCCCTCTGCCACTGCGTCGGAAAGACGCTTGAGTACGAAAAGCACACAGCCCTCGGCTCGACAATAACCGTCAGCACTTGCATCGAACGGTTTGCAGTTCCCTGTTGGACTCAAGAAATGTCCCCTAGACAGACTTAGGTACATCTGGTAATGAGAACGTCAGTGACAATGTTATAGTGTTCTCTGGTTTGACTTACATCTGGACTCGTGATGACGTTGACACCACCGGCAATGGCTGTCGTGCAGTCTCCATTCTGTATAGCTCGGCAGGCCTGATAGATAGAAACTGTTGAAGAGGAACATGCCGTGTCGGTCACAATAGATGGACCACTGAGTTGGTAGAAATACGATATCCTGCCGCTGTGGAATGCTCTCAGAGTGCCCGACGGATAGAATGCGTCAATATCATCATGCAAATTATCCGTATAGTCACCGGTGGCTAACCCAATGTAGCAACCGGTAGTCGCCCTCTGAGATGAAGGCGTCGAGTCCGCCACATATCCAGCGTCTTCAAGTGCCTCTTGTGCACCATGGAGAAGGATCCTCTGTTGGGGGTCCATTGACTTTGCTTCGCGAGGAGAGATGTTAAAAAAGGCATTGTCAAAGCTAGATTACCATTAGTAATGGTCATGCAAAGTTATTGACGCGGATTTCACCTGAAAGGATCATCTAGAAATGCTCCATGTCCAGTAGCCATCGATCTTGGCTCGCCCTTCTCGCTTGTGTAGTAGTCAGAAATTTGGAATCTGCTTTCTGGGATCTCCTGGACTGTATTTAGTCCGGAAGACAGCGTCTCCCACAATTGAGCGGCATTGTGGCCTCCAGGAAGATTTGTGCTCATTCCCACGATGGCGATATCATTCGGGCGGTCCAAGTGCTGTGTTGTAGAGCCCTCTTGGGACTTGAACGATGACATGTCGACGAGGTTGACTCTGGGATTCTGTGAGTCGATTGTTGGAAAGATCGACGACGAGGCGGGACCAAACGATAGAATATCGACCGCCATAGGTGTATGTCGCAGAATCTCTCGAATATCTGCAGCTATGGCTCTGCTTGTATCACGCCAGTTCACACAATGGATCAGAAGGTGACGGGTGAGCGACGATAGCGGTTTGTTTGATGAGCCTCCAAATAGGTCGAGTACAGTACCGTCCAATGTAGAGTAGATTGGCTTTGAGGATCCATCGCAGGACGGAAAACAAATACATCGGCGGTTAATAGTCTCCTCGACTTGTTTTACCACAGGCTCGAGTTGCTTTCCACCATGATACCACCCATGAACATAAGCAAATGTTGTTGTTACATAACGTAAACTTTGTAGTTCTCCTTGTAAAGCAACCAGTTCAGCCTGGGGTCCAGAGATGGACACTGAACCAGAAATTGCTATGGATGATATCGCCATCCGCTGTAAGCCACGCTCAGCTTTCATTCTGTATAGTACTTGTTCAACCTGTGTTCTGGACAAGCCCCGAGTTGCAAGTGACATTGTGGCATCTTGGCTCGTGTTGTGTCCATTCTGCTCTGCGAGTAAAAGAGACCAGCGAAAGCTGTAATATGCGACCCAAAATGCGAGGCGGAAACCCTCAACAGCACAAACGACGAACTCATCTATGGTTGACGAACAGGCGACAACTGCAGCTGGAATGATGCCCGATGAAAAGCCAGCTGTTGCCTCGATCCTTTCGAAACACTGTTCAAATGTGTCATCTTGTTGCAGTGTATGTGACAGATATCTCAGTATCTGGCAGAGATAAATGGTAGTTGCTTGTAAAACTGGGTGTGTGTGATATTTGTCTGCTATTTGGAGTAAATGGCGAGGTGTTGGGAATGAGACAGGGTCAATGGCCAATATCAGACGAGATTGGACATCTAAGCTTGATATCTCCCGCAAAATGGCAACATGACATTTTGAAAGTAATATGATACCTGCTGTGCTGGACTGAGCGTCTTGTTCTGCAATACTGGTGGTGCTGGATGAGAAGATGGAGCGGGATCCTTGACCGCCAAACAGTACTACCCGACGCGCGGCCATGATGGATGTAGGCTGGTTGGATAGAAGCAGTCAAGCAAATCTCAATTCATATATGTCGTACTTGTTGGAGTTTGTTGATTGCCAGTGCCTCTCTGACAGAAGCTGCAAAGACAGATAAAGAAGTAGGCAAAGGGAACATGCTCCTCACTGCAGCGAACACATGATGAGGTTCCCGCGATACGTGGATTGATCCACAAAATATTAGAATCTGTTTTTACTCAACGCCCACGTATGAACCGACAGTTTGGAGTCGCCTACGATGTAACGTAGATGAGCTGTTAACACTAGCGATAGCGATATTGGATGGATCCCTGTACCTGTGATTGGAAGACATCGAAACTAGCAGAACTGGAAAAGGCCTATGAGTTGGCATCGGGGTATCAGAATGATTGGCCGCTGGAAGCATAGGAGACGAAACTAGTAGGTCAGTTTATGCTCTTTAGAATAGACGTCTTGGGCTGTTTATTTTTGTACCCTACATATTAGGGGCCAACGTTTCTGCTATCCACCATCTTCTCAATCACGCCTCTTCATCTTTTATTTGTCTTCGAGGACTTTCAAGGCAATCAGGTGGCGTAGCCCGGACACTGAGCCGTAACCTAGAGCCTAGGCCAATCTTGTAGAACTGACCTCAGAGGAACACGTTGATATGCAATTCTCATGGCCAGTAGGTATCAGAAAGGTCGGCCGCTGGAAATACAACAGACAAAATTATCAGGTCATTCTATGCCAGTGAGAGTTGTTTATTTCTGTGCCCTAAAGGTTGGACGTCAACGGTTCTGACACGTCGATGCATGGATATGAATCCTATCAGAGACTGAATCCACTGCACCTTCTACCTTGAGCGTCGGGGTCGTACAAAGCTTCGCAAGACAGTGATGCCACCCTTATTGACAGAGGCGGGATATACCTATATCTATATTCCAGATCTGGCACTAATTGTTAGACGCTGATATAAGCCAAGAACTGCCATGATCTAGAATCCAACTGCCGCAAAGACTTGTTGTGCCGAGTCCCACTTGCAGCATTCAGATGCATGGAGAGTTGCATGCATGAGTTGTATAAAAATGCAATTATCCGACATCAACACAACAAGGTAACAGGGTAGGGCAACTGAGAGTTATGGTTATAACCCACACTCGACCACGTTTATTGATGCTTTTCGTTTTACAGAGAATCCATCATCTATGGGTTCCCAGCAAAGGTTACTGCTAGCAGTAACTTGTGCTTCGATACAGAGTGATACAGGATCTATATATAATGGTTTAAATATGCGCCAATATGAATAGGTATCTCCCTCAATCAACAATGTATTTTTGCCTCTTACAAGACCTCACAGGTCACATGTCACACGTTTCACGAAATGGCAGATGTCGTCGTCATTCATTCACAGCATGTTCAATTCTTGCACTTTTTACATCAACACATCGAGCCCATACCGCCCGTAAATGCAGAAAATTAGAAACATTCCAAGACCAAACATCAATCGATTTTTTAAAATGGGAAAGAGTACTTGGGAAAGCCGAGCTGCTGCCAAGCGCGCTGAGGTTCTGGACAAGATCCGACCGGAATGGAGATTGTCCCCAAAAGACCTCGAACGCGCCCGTCAACAGCGTGACATCACTGGCCCTTTCATTCAACAGTTTCTGGACGAACGAGATGTCTCCGTGACTTCTATGACAAGTGCACCCATTTTGAAGGCTCTAGGGGAAGGGAAATTGTCGGCAGTTCAGGTCGCCTCAGCCTTTTGCAAACGGGCCGCTGTTGCGCATCAAATTGTAAGACTCATCCACTCCTTTAAAAGTTACCATTTCTTACTTGCAGTTCTAGAACAATTGCCTGCACGAAGTCTTCTTTGATCAAGCACTGGAGCGAGCCAAGTATCTAGACGACTACTTCGCGAAGCATAACAAGCCACTTGGACCACTTCACGGGCTGCCCATCAGTCTCAAAGACCAATTTCACGTCAAGGGTGTCGATACAACAATGGGATACGTCGGTTGGATTGGCGGCAACCTTGGAGTATCGGACCCGGACAAGACCCACAAGGTTGAAAGCCAAATCGTCACCGAGCTACTGTCCCTGGGAGCGGTGCTGTACTGCAAGACGAGTCTCCCCCAGACATTGCTGTTTGGAGAGACTAAGAATAACGTCATAGGCGAGACGTTGAACCCTAACAACCAAAACCTATCCTGTGGAGGTTCATCAGGAGGAGAGGCTGCGTTGATGGCTTTAGGAGGGAGCTCTGTTGGAGTTGGTACGGACATTGGTGGATCATTGCGCATACCGACTGGTTTCTGCGGCATCTATTCCATCAAGCCGACTTCGAACCGGCTTTCTTACCGCGATGCTGCAAACACGAATCCTGGACAGGATACGTACCGGTCCTCGCTCGGATTCATGGGTACTTCCATCGATGCGCTTGAGATCGTGTTCAAGTCTGTTCTAGGTACAGAGCCGTGGCTTCGGGATCCAGCCGTCTTACCAATCCCTTTCAGAAAGGAAATGATGGACTCGTATCTATCAAGGGCCGACTCGAAGGGTAATGCTAAGTCAGGCGAGAGGCCCTTGAAGATGGGTATTCTTTGGTCCGACGGGATGGTTGGGCCTCATCCTCCTGTTCTTCGCGGACTTCGAGTTGTTGCTGAAGCTTTGAAAAAGGCTGGACACAAGGTAAGTGAACATGATTGGTCCAGTGGGTCTTCTCGCTGACATACCACAGGTGGTGGACTGGGAGCCTCCATCACAAGAAAGAGCCACAACCCTAATCGTAAGTTCATCTCCTTCACTCGCTTTAGATGCGCATACTTACATTTGTTATTTGCAGGGAGGCTTCTTTAGTGCAGACGGTGCACACGACGTACACAGTCACCTAGACCGATCGGGTGAACCCCTGATACCAGACCTTGAAGACGGCTTCAAGCTCAAAACCCCTACAGAGCTACTCAAGTACCAAGAGCTGACCATGCAGGGCCTCGAGTATGAGCGAGAGTATTCGGATTACTGGAATTCCACCCAAGAATCAGACGGTAAGATACTGACCTTGACAAGATCCAGTCAGAGGCTGATTTTGTAGGACAAATCGTGGATGCCGTTTTGATGCCTGTTGCACCCCACCCAGCTGTTATCCCCGGAAAGTACTATCACGGAGGTGATTATTCCATGTTACCAATGATGATTTGGTACTGACCAAAATCATAGCGTACACCGATGCGATGAATGTGACCAACTATTCGGTTGTCGTCATTCCTACCATACGAGCTGATGCGAACATTGACGTTTTTGACGACTCGTACAAGCCGTTGGGTGATTTGGACACCAAGAACTGGAAAGCATGTAAGTCTTGACCTATAATAAAAGATTTATTCTGGCTATCCTGTATTCTACATACTTATGTTCGCGCTTGCATAGATGACCCGGCTATTTACGACGGAGCACCTGTTGGTATCCAGATTGTTGGAAGGAGGTTTGAGGAGGAAAAGTGTCTGGCTCTCGCTCGAATTGTCCACTTGGTTCTTCGAGGGGCACTGTAGGGCATGAAACGCATATCAACGCTTGCAACAGAAAACAACAACATGGACTAGAGCACTCCAACTTTGGATCTCTTCGAAAAGAGTTGTTCATGGGCCGCTTTGTCAAACTTGATCTTTTGCGTGGTTGAACTCAGACTGAACCAGTTCGCATCCATAAACGCGTAAGCATAAAGGATGCAAAGGTAAAACAGTATCATCACAGTTCTGCAAAGTGTCATCCTCTCAGAGCGTGAGGATCCCCCCAGTTCCCATGGCTGTGGCCGGCGTGTGGCGCGCGCGCTGAGCCTCACCCCTCAACGATGGCGCGCAACAACAAGGAGGGAAGGAGCGACATTCATAACTCCCCCACCTGCCCGACCACTTGCCAACAGTACTTAAGGTGTAATAAACTGACCACTTCCCAACAGCAGTCAGTGATGATACCTCAAATTAACATCAAAGGATCGCTGATGAAAACCTCGTCTCTGTGCGGGCATACTAATGATATGAGAAATTCTGAGACTCGCACTTAACAGGCGGAAGCCTGCCTTCCTTTTTATACTTGGATAAATTTTTACGCAAAGTTTCTTCCCAACTTTTGGCACAATTAGGTGCAAAAGGTTATCGAACCACCAAAGTGTATCTGCCATAAGCATTACAGGCTGTCCCGCGAAATTTGGTGAGAGAATGGTAGTGGTGCTGGAATGCCGACATGTGGCAAGTACCCCGAGGTACCTGCCCATCAACGCTGTCTGGCGCACCTGGTAAAATTTTGCGATCAAACCACATGAATACAGAGACAAAGGCTTCGAGTCCATGGAATGTCACCAGTTTGACCCTAGGAGATGCGCAGATACACTGGTTTGGACGTACTCGACATTTCAAACCTGAGATTTTTGCCCCCTGTCGCTCCATCACGCGCACCACCAAGAGCCGCCCAATGTTCAGCATGCAAACTTTATCACACAAGGCTTTCAGGCAACATAGACTTGAGTCACTGGTCTAACTTTTATCAAGTCCTTTTTCAAAGCTTGGTCGAGGTTTCCCACTCGTGGTGGAATGTTCCAGCTCAGATCTACCAGCTTGAACTTGGACTAGAGACAAGCCAGCCTTGCAATTGTATCACCACGTATAAGAGCCCAGATACAGTTGACAACATTGATTCCCAGGGTAGATAATTAGAAGGTCACGCACCTAATCTAGATTAATTGACGAATTTTCTACGTTCGGACCGCCTTGGACTTGACTTTCTACATCACCCCAATAGAAACCACATATGTTATAGCCTTCGAACTACTGTGCGCACAGCCTGGAAGAAGCTTCTTCTATCACAGCATACGTGTTCTTATTGGAAAAGTTAGTTATTAGTCATTGGGGAAACCTTGTATAATCTTTTGAGCTTTTGTTCCAGATGGATCCTTCATTAAGGATTTTTAAGTAAATCGACAAGTCTCAGGCTTTCACATACAGTTAAGTAAAAGAAAGTGTAAGTGCCCAGATCTCTCGTATGACCTCCAACTCTATAGCACTAGGTAAATTTGTGTTGAGCAAGGGACCAGATCTCCTGTAGTAGAAGTGCTGGGAACTAAAATATATTCACTATCAATGCTTGAAGTCATCTGAACCAACGAGCCCAAGCATGCCTGACACAACCCCAATGATCCATCTGGACCAAGAACTTAAATATTCAGATCAAGGTTTTTCCAATCCAATAACTACTTAACTTTCCCAACAAAAACATCTACGTGACAGGGTAGTTGCCTAGCACAATAAACTCTATCATGTGGGTGACTGATGGAGAAGGTTCTGGTAAGCCCTAAACACAGCAGCAAATTCTTCATCTTGAAACCTTGGTCATTCGTGACAAGTTTGTAACGCGTAGTCCCATCACCAAAGCAGCGCTGGAGTCCTGATGTTTCTCATCAATGTACTGAATCAGCGCCTGCATCTATTACATACGACCATAGCTCTTGGAAAATACGGGATCCCGTCTGCTCTCCCATAGTCAAGCCGAGAAGCGGTGAATTAGTACTCAGGTCGGTGACGACTGGGGAATCCTCACTGTTGTATGTTTTTTTCTTTTTGCTATCATCGTCATGATATAGCCTTTCCTGCTACTCTGTAATCTATTCACCTAAAACTATTGAATCAGTAGTTCTTTTCTGGAATCGTCTCATTTCTCTAGATATCTGTTGAGTGTACCACTTATCCTGACTAACAGCGGTTACCCTGCATAGATATTGATGAGTCCGTGCTAACTGACGGACAAGCAGCTATTTCCGGCCAAGCCTCAATTTACACAGGTAATCTGATCAAGCAACGACGCCCGTTGTCGGCCTCGCTACTGATCAATAGTGGAAACTTGATTCGCAAACCTGTCTTGTTCAGAACCTTTCAGACGACGCCAATCCGGAGGATCTACCGCTTCAGGGGAGCTAATGGCTGGATAGCCGACGCTAGACCCGGGACCCAGTGGAATGGTATCCGGACACAACGTCGATGAGGGACTGGAGATAATAATAGGGGAGCTGTTTCAAGCGGAGACGGCGAGTTGGATACTGTTTTATGGATAGCTAGGTGCTCGCGTTCAGCTGATATATCCGTACAGGGACAATGACAGAGTCAAACGCGGAATTGAAGAGTTAAATGCTACCTAAAGCTGAGCTGGAATATGGCTTGATCAAGTCTAGCTTGGATAGAACGGCCCAGAAACGTGGCAGTCCACATTTTGTTACTAGCCAAGTCTCGTGTGGGTGGAATGAGGCTGTTTTGGAATGGCATGTATCGTCCCGCGGCTGGTCTAGAAGAAGGATCAAAGTCAAATCCTGGCCTAGATTAATTCAGGCAGGAAGAGAACATCAGATAATTGAGTTTTACGGTGGAAAGGAGCCGAGATCAGACCCAGGGAATTGATTGACTGTCACTGTCAGACCAAAGACCCATTCACTACCTACAGCAGGGATATTGATACACCAATAAGACCAGCGCTAGACGTGACCAGGGCAAGACCGGTGAGGGAAAAAAAGAGACAGTGCCTGTTGCCACCAAATTCCTCATCGCAAACTGTTACGTCTCCTTTATGTAACGACAAATGCTTTCTTTGGCTGGCCTTACAGGGCGACACTTCTTTCCCCAGAGTGCACGACACTTGACAATGTTTATTTCCCCAGACTTGGATTATCAAGCGAGAATTGATACGAGAGCTTGGGCTTGGGCTTGGGCTTGGGCCGACCAACAACGACATGTGAGAAATGCATCAGAGGAAAATCCTTCCCTCGGACTAGCGACGGGACTGGATCGTCAGCTTGTGATTAGGGGCTATTTCCACGTGCGAACCAGCCACTGTAGCCATCCTTTCGGTGAAAAAGCAACTTATTGGGTGCCAAGGGGCCCAATCCTGTGAGAGGACAATCTTGTAGAGGTGATGGCCTCTATTATTGGCCCGTATTATGCGTCTTATCAGTCAAATTATAGCGATCATCCTCCTTTGACTGCATCCACATTCGCCCATCGTTATCCGTATTTCCCTCTTTCTCCTTTATTAAACACACAATCTATCGTAACATCAAACAATTCTAGTATTAATATACATGACACCACTTCGGATAATTGATCCTTGACGCCACATTCTATGCAACTTCTTCAACAGGCCAAGACACCGACCCACGTCAACTCTTTTTCCGCGCTTTAAAACGCTATCTTTTTGCTCCGACTTCGCAATATGCAGCTTGTGCAGAATTGAGTTAGCCTAGCAGCCAAGAGTAAAACACCATGCGGTACGGTTCAATATACGGCACCCCTGGCTGTCAACCCTCCCCCAATGTAACGGTACCGATTTCGCACACATTCATGACACGATCGCGACATGGATGAGAATGTCCAGGCCATTGGTAATGAGGGTGGGTCTTGTTCATCTGGAGGGTTTTGAATGCGATGGGATTGATGGATTGAAGTCTTGATAGTAACTACTGTGCATAACCGACCGCAACCACCACAACCAGATTGATCCTCTTCCTCCAATTGAAGCAAAACTCATTTTATTGCTTACAAGTTACAGAAGGAATGAATGGGTGGCGTGCCCCTGGCACTAGTTAGACTCGGCTCTTTTTAGTGAACGGCTGGCCATTGACATGCGCCATCACCAGTGGCGGCTGAACTGTGCCGCTTTCGCTGACCATCCAACACAGCTAACGTCTTGTCTTGTCCTGCTTTGGTGACACCATTTGTCTGGACCCGATTGACCAGGGTCTCTTTTTACCTGACCCCTTGTTCTTGTCTACTAGCTCTTCGATCTGCTGAGGATTCATTTATGTCCCGCATCCCGTCCCTCAAATGCAGGAACCCTGATGTTTTCTAATTATTTGCTTTTCTCCGCCTTTTTACGTTCTTTGCTTTTTATCCAACATACCAACAATCGGGGATTTTATACTCATATCAACCTAATCCAGACTGGCTCGTTAGTAACTTGTCACCGGGCGTATCGCCCTCGACCTCTCCGCCATGTCGCTCTACTCGGATGCGCCTGATGCCCGGGCCTTTGATGAGGACAAGCCAACCCTGCTTGTCTCGTGGTGGATCACAGCATTCTGCATGGCCATCATCCTAACTCGAATGGCCGGTAGATATGTGCGTGTCGAAAAGTTACTCAAGGAGGACAAGATTGTTGCCGCAGCTCTCGTACCACTCGTTCTAAGAGCCGTGTGTGTTCATTTTGTGCTCAAGAACGGCACGAATAATGTGAACCTGGATGGATTGGACCTGAGTGACGAGGATATCGAAAAGAGGGTTATGGGAAGCCGCTTCGTCATGGCGAGTAGGATATTCTACGCTTCTGTGTATGTGATAACGTATCGATATCGCGGATGCTGTTGCTAACAAAACTCAGGCTTTGGATTCTTAAACTTACCACTCTTGAATTCTTTGAGCGTCTTGCCGGTGCCACAAGACGAAGATCACATCGTGTCATGATTCACGTTATTCGCGGCACCCTCGCTGCCACCTTTCTTGCCGTTCTCGTTAGCGATCTCGCCGAGTGTCAGCCGTTCCCTCACTACTGGCAGGTCACACCCGATCCTGGACCTCAATGCCGTCAAGCGTTTGTGCAGATGCTCACGATGGGCTCGTGCAACGCCCTCACCGATCTTCTTCTCATCGCTTTTCCCATTCCCATTATCTTATCGACACAAATTCCAACCAAGCGCAAGGTTCTTCTCATCATGCTTTTCGGTTTCGGACTCTTGACTGTTGGCATCACTTTGTACCGTATCCCGCGAATTCTACAAGCGGGCGGTAGTCAGGTAGTTCGCACAATGTGGGCGTCCATCGAGATCCTCGCCGCCACCGCCGTCGGCAATATCGTTGCGCTTGGATCGTTCTTGCGCGACAGTGGTGTCAAGCGAAAGAAGTACAAGGACTCGGCGAGTTACGACGGATACTCCAACTCGAGATCCCAATCGCAGGGCACGAGACTTACTCGCACGGCTGGACAGAGTCAGTGGGAGGAAGACGAAGCCCCTGTACGAACGACGGAAGGGATCTGGGCCAAATCACATGATGATTCCATCTCGAAAGGCTCCGGGGAACGGCCTGTTAGTCCAACTCAGAGTCACGATTCACTCATCACACGTGAACACTTCAACGAGTCAATGGAGATACCGCGGGATGGGTTTGCATACCGACAGCCTCCAACGGCAGTGATTGCTGGAGATGTCAGAGAGGTGCAGCGAGCGCAGACGAATCATTGAAATTTGCGATTGAATTAAGCATGGATTATATCTTGTATATTACTAGGATACCACGATAATCACGAACTTTTATTTTGCCAAACATGAGACGATTTCCCCACGGTCTAGTGATGTTAACCTAATTCATGTACGTAACAGCAACTGCAAACCCACCACGATAGCTTCAGGGACCAGGTCGACCCCAGACCCAGAGTGGATAAGATATGGTCTTGCTCCCCATGGGCAGAAGAGATGGTTTTGGGGGTACGAGTGCCTGATTGATATTTGGGAAATGGAATGTAACCATTACAGGGCATACAATAGCTTTATCGGCGTAAGCAAGTGTCGAAGAGGTGATAAAAAGTCTTGATCTTGTCCCTAAAGCCAAGTTGCTGATGTCGTCGCCCGTTGAAACGTCCCGCTGACTTCCTCCACATTGTGTCGCCTAGACTACTGAACGGGGTACACTAATTTCAGTGGTTAGGCCATCTCACATTGTCATCTCTCTTCCTTCAATGCACCTTGTCTCATCTCACTCATCTCATCTCATTTTGTCTGCATGATTTCTCCATCTTCAACATATGTCGATGTTCTACTCTCAACTTGTACCTATCTTGATTATCCTCTTTGTCGATCTTCTCTTAGCATTTGCCACCCAACTAAAGAACGCATTTGTACCCGTGGCAAACCCGTCTGGATGTCTGGGATATTCTTCTAGAAGCCTTCTAGAAGCCGATAAACAGAGTTTTTTTCTTGCTTATCGGCAATCGATGAATAATCTGCATCGCAATCAAGTTACGCAGCTACATTGACACGATCATTTCAATCACACAACGTCATTCGTTACCCCAACCTCAGTCAAACAACATCCCCATGTCTAGCTCCCTCACAGTGTTTCTCTTTACTCTCCCTCCCAAATTATAAATCTCCATATCTTCCAATCCCCCCGCCTTCTCATCTTTGACCGCCAACTAAAAAAAGACCTCACAATGAAAGAACGCGACATCCAAAATATGAACGGCACGCAAATAGAGCTGGATTCTTTGCCAACAACTGACAGTATAAAACACGAACCTCCGATACTCTACGGAGCAGGAAATTGGATCAATGGCTTCAGACGCGCCGAGCCAAGACCTGGATATCTACCTACCGATGCTCCCGAGAGGTTCTACGATTTGAGAGCGGCCAATGCAAAGACGGCAAATACGGCGCTGGCGAGGGAGTTGAAAGGAAGGCATTTGCAGATGATTGCATTTGGAGGTTCTATTGGTAAGTGTTTACTTGAGTCTTCTCATTCATCGAGTGGACTTGTCTTCCTTGTTCATCTCATGTTCATTCAGTATCCTCTCAATCTCCGCTGGTTTATTTACGTATGAGAACAGTCGACTAACTCAAGCCCAGGAACTGGTTTATTCGTCGCGTCGGGCGGCTCATTATACAGAGGTGGTCCAGCCAGCCTTCTACTATCATATATCCTCATCGGAGGCATGCAGTATTGCACGATGCAATCTTTAGGCGAGCTATGTGTAGCCTTTCCAATAGCTGGCTCCTTCTCAGCATTTTCAACGCGATTCCTGGATCCATCATGGGGGTTTGCCATGGGTTGGAAGTGAGTCACAACATCCACTCTTCCAGACATCACTGACAGTTTTTCGTGTAGTTATTGCTTACAATGGTTGTTCGTATTGCCTTTGGAGATAATCGCCGGTGCTTTTACTATAGGGTACTGGGATGAAACCATTGACAGATCCGTCTTTGTTTCTGTTTTTCTACTCACCATAGTCGCTATCAACCTATTCGGCGTCAAGACGTACGGAGAAGCTGAGTTTATCTTTTCCATTATCAAGATCACCGCCATCGTTGGCTTCATGTCGGTTAACCTTCGTCACCGTTGATATTCCTCGCTAACCATCGTATAGACTCTTGGCTATTGTGATCAACATAGCTGGCGAGCCAGAGGGCCATTACATAGGTGGAACGTATTGGCGGAACCCAGGTGCGTTCAAGAACGGGTTCAAGGGCTTTTGCAGCGTCTTGGTGACGTCTGCCTTTTCATTTACCGGGACAGAGTTGATCGGTCTGGCCGCCGCCGAGACAGCTAATCCTCGAAAGTCACTGCCCACAGCAATCAAGCAGGTCTTTTGGCGCATCATGATTTTCTATTTAGTGGCCCTCTTGCTCGTCGGACTATTGGTGCCATCTGATGATAGGCGTCTTGTCGGCGGTGATAACGTCGCAGATGCTACAGCGAGCCCCTTTGTTATTGCGATAGAGAAGGCCGGTACTTCTCTCCTCCCTGGAATAATGAATGCCATCATCTTGATAGCTGTTATCAGTGTCGGCAACTCGGCTGTCTTTGGGTCGTCGAGGACATTAGCTGCCTTGGCCGAGCAGTCTCACGCACCTCATATCTTTGCCTACGTGGATCGACAAGGTCGCCCACTCATGGCCATCCTCTTTGCATCTTGTATAGGCCTTCTAGCATTCCTTGCAGATGTGAATTCTCACGATGCCATTTTCAACTGGCTCCTCTCCATCAGCGCTCTGAGCACTTTGTTCACCTGGGGTAGTATCTGTCTTTGTTACATCCGATTTCGCGCTGCCTGGAGCCACAACGCACACACGCTCGACCAGCTGCCGTTCAAGTCAAACGTCGGCGTCACAGGAGCATGGGTTGCCTTGATAGGTTATATCCTCGTGCTCCTATCGCAGATCTGGATAGCTGCGTCGCCGGTGTATGCACCCGACATTGTTGATGGAGCCTCGGGTGTTGCACAGAACTTCTTCTTGAAGGTTCTGGCAATCCCGATCATCTTGCTATTCTATATCTGCCACAAGATGTGGTATCGCACGCAGGTTGTGCGACTCGAGGAGATGGATGTTGAAACGGGACGACGGTACTTTCGCGTGCACATCATGGCAGAGCAAGAGCGGGAAGAACGGCTAGGCTGGCCCAAATGGAAGAGGTTTTATTGGTTTTTATGTGCCTAACGATATCTTTACTTTAGACATATACCAAATATTATTCCCATGATCATTTTGTTACTTTCAGTGTCAGGTCTTTATCTGAATAGCTCCACTCTCGGGGACCACCAGTTCTTAGCTGATCCATCTTTGTCCAGGTAAATAATTGATAGCTGACACACCAGAGTAAGCGGCGACCTGAAAGTGATTATCCCTGCATGCAACTACTGGGTTGGGCCAGTCAGCATTAGTAATGGAGGGGTATCACAAGAGCAAGACACTCACGTATGCGAGAAATATTTTATTCCCTTTTTCCTACAGGCTTTTGCTGTTCAATACATGGGTGATGTGCGCATGAAATCAATGGAAGCCTCATACGCAACGATTCTCTGGGGTGCAGCGTTGGCTGTCTTGGGCCTCATCTCCCACCGCATCATTGCAATTGCCCTTCGCCCGCACTCTTCTCAGTTCAAAGGCCTCCCGGGGCCAAAGGTAAAGTGCCCGAATCACCAGACATACCATTTAAAGTTTGGGTTTCGCTAACGCTTCCTCTCATGATAGGACCATCAACCTTTCGTTGGACATGCTTTGCGCATTCTTCGCGGCGGAGGACCTAACGATGTGTATCTGCAATGGACGCGACAGTGGCCCGGCGCACCTTTCATAAGGTGTCTTTCATGGCTCAACGAGGAGATCTTGCTGGTGAATAGTCTGGAAGCTTGTCGCGAGGTGCTGCAAACCAATGCATATTTCTTTGCCAAACCCGGTTTCTTTCACACCCTCGTAGGAGAGTTTCTCGGCCTTGGGCTTCTGTTCAGTGTGGGGGAACAGCACAAGAGGCTGAGGAGAATCACCGCAGGTAAGAGTTGAACGGCCAGTGTCTGGTCTTATGCTGACCTGCTTAGGGCCCTTGTCACGACCGAGTATAAGAAAGCTGTTTCCGACCTTTGTGACCTACTCCCAAAAGCTAAACCGCGAGATCGGAGAAGCTTTAGAAGGAAGTAAGAGTGGAATAGTTGAGAGTATGTACTGCCGATCCCGTCTTTCTTTACTCTTGTCTAATTCCTAGAAGTTGAAGACCTTATCACCCGTGCCACGCTCGACATCATTGGTGTCTCACTACTCGGCAGAGAACTACGTGATTTCCGCTCGGAATCATCTCCACTATCTTTCGAACAATGCTACAACGCCATTCTCGCTCAGCCACTTGCCGGTCAGATCATAAGCTTCATCAACCCGTTTATCCCACTCCGATGGTTGCCTGTATCTGCCAATTTGGACTTCATCCGCGCCAAATCTGCTTTGAAGACAATGATGGAGGGCCTCATTGAACAGCGCACAGCTGAAGTAGGGGCTACGAAGCTACTGAAGGAAGATGATAAACTCTCGGATGACCTGTTGACCAGGATGATTGAAGCGAGTGCTGGAGAAAGTCAAAAGCTTTCAAAAGAAGAGTTGATCGATATTGTAAGTAGTATGTGGTCCTTGAATGGCCGAGTTTACTAATTCGTGTATTAGACCATGCAGGTCATCGCTGCCGGACATGAGACGACTGCTAGTGCTCTAATCTGGACAGCATATTCACTTGCCAAGGACCCTGCTTCACAGCAACGCTTACGAGCAGAGATCCATTCACTGGGTACAGAAATGTCCGCCAAAGGAATTGATGAGCTTCCCTTTCTTGACAATGTCATCCGCGAAGCCATGCGTGTCCACTCACCAACTCTGGCCATACCATGGGAAGCGCAAAAGGATATGGCTATTGCTGGAACACATATTCCTAAAGGAACAACAGTACAAATTGTACCAGCCATGATCCAGCTCAACCCGGAAATCTGGGGCAGTGACGCCGATGTCTTCAGGCCGGAGCGATGGGAAGATATGGATAGCAACGCATCCAGTCCTTACGCCATGGAGACGTTTTCGAATGGTCCACGGATTTGTCCTGGTAAAGCACTGGCTCTGTTGAATATGAAGGTATTGCTGGTGGGATTGATCAGAGACTTCGAAATGGAGATAGCGGACGATGGAAAAGAGGTGGAGTTGAGGAATCCAAGTTTGACGTTGAAGGCGAAGACGCCCATTCAGTTTAAGATAAGGAGGCTCAGCTAGTGGCCGAAGCTGAGATCCATGACTGATCAGCACATCACCGATATGCACGTCAGGTCTGAATAGAGTTTTCACTCGGCCGAACTTGGTTATTGGCGTGCCCTCGCTTTATCGTGAATCTTTCACACAAGTTTGAACGACCAGTTATAGTGTTATTTAGACGACATTTGATATACCACAGGAATAACACTAGTTCAATTACAATATAAACTTGATACCGGTTTAGTCACGCGAAACATGCTATTTGCCGAAACAATGGTTCCTTGATGGCAATATAAGCACCTATTCCCACCGCACTCTGGTTGGCAGAATATGATACTTCTTAATACATCCAGCTCATAAAGCCATGATTTATCAAGATAAAGAATAGCCCTGATGCCATGATTCTATTGAGTCTTACTGATAACCCTGCTGGTTAAAGAAGAACGCATGCTAATGCGAAATTCTAGGATAACCAGCAATCAGTACAGGTAAGCATTTTGAAAGGGATGTTAGTTATTAGATTGACTCCTTGGCCAAAACGAGCATAGTGGCAGACATGTAATCTCGCTTCAATAACGATGTTGGGCTAGTCTTTACAGACTATTGGAAAGCTAGTGGCACTAGCTTACTATCTCGGCCTTCAGCTTTTATTTTGTTATTTGCTCGATGTGAACAAATGCACTTCCTCCTTTCTTGTTTCACTTGTTCTCAACCTAATAGTTACTTCTCTAGCAAGTGTTGAAAGCCACCTGATCCACCAAGATGCGATTCACTGCCTTTCTGCTGCCCATCGTTCTCGGTGCTGTATCAGCTGGTCCCTGTCGACCTTCTAGCGCCGAGAGCAGCGCTGAAACCACGGAACTTGGCAGTGTGACCACAACCGATCTGTTCCAAACTATCACCGCGACTCTGTCAACCGACGATGCAGCCACTGCTGTGCCTACAACTGAGATCGAATCAGCATCAACGACGACACACATAATCGAGTCTACGACAGAATCAGCCGCCGCTACTTCATCCACGACTGCTGCTTCTCGCCAATGCATTGCACCAGCCTCCTTGCAATGCTGCCAGAGTGTTGGAAAAGCGAACGATGGCCCGGTTGGCCTGATTCTTGGGCTGCTTGGTATTGTTATTAAGGACCTGAGCATTCCAATTGGATTAACATGTACGTTTCCGATACATCATGCTGTTTATTAATCTAACAATCTCGTCTCAGGCTCATCTATTCCAAACGCTGAAGCTTGTGTTGCCAACCGCACCCCAGTTTGCTGCAGTGACAACAGCCATGTTAGTATTTTATCCCCAGTAACGATTTATTGATCATTATTGACTTGTATGCTCACAGGGCGGCCTAATTGCTATTGGCTGTACACCATTTTAGTGATCAATTATCTGTTATTCACAAGACGGATTAATAGTAATAAATAGAGCTACTACTGAACGGGCTGCATCGTGGAGACAAGTCATATAATAATAGTTTCCCACTGTCTTGAGAGTCTAGCCACAGAATCTCCATTCTATTTTATCTCTCTATTCACAATTTCAGTACATACATTGTCACTTGGTGAGTCAGTCGAGGCTAGTAGTACTCAGACTCACATGTTACGGAAAGTGAGTACTGGGAGGCCAGAAACAGGACGTCAGGCCTCAATATCAAAATCTCGTAGTTCGCCCTGGCCACATATGAATAGTCGAAAGGTCAAGTTGGTGAAAGATCATAAGTAGATGAATTCTAGGGGTCCATATGCGGAAAGGCTGTTCAGAAGAGATCAATGATTGCAGTATCGTCCAGTAGGTAATTTAGAAGAAAGACCAGTGGCTTTTGAGTGTTTGTATCACAATCATGTGGGTGCTCTTTCAAGCAACAGAAACACCAAGACGCTAAATAATATTTAAGAAGTAACTACAGTGCAACACACAATCAATTCAGTTCCGTTACTGGACTCATTTTACTACTAGGTACGGCATGTCTAAATAAAGGACCGATTGTGGAACACTACCTACTGGGTAGCAGAAACGTTGGTCTTCCAAGTCTTAGGGTACAGAAATAAACAGCCTTAGGGCCTGGTTTAAGCAGCATAAGATTTTTTACTAATTTCGTCTCTTACGCTTCCAGCGGCTAATGTCTCTGATACACTGAGGACTACATCTGGATGATGTGCTTTCCTGAAAGAGGCTGGTGTGAAGTCCAGGAACAGCCACCGCAACCATCAACCCCCATTACCTAATAACAAGCTACGCATAAAATAAACCTCTTTGTCCTGCCCCCTGTGACCCCCTTGTAGCTTTTGGAGTCCGGCGCCATGATGTTATCTTCCATTAATGAGATAAACAACTATTTGAATTGTACGGTCTTTGAAGTGAAGCCGAACCCTGTTCGATATACTCATGATCTCCCACGCTAATCTTCATCTTTCGCCGCGGATCAATCACTCGATAAATGATATCAATAAAGTTATCTCGCAATAGCCAAGTCTCCAAGTGAGGAATCTCAAGATGAAGCTGGTAGAACAGCGACAGGGGGACCTGTACGGATGGAGGGATGGTTCAGCGACCGGAAGCCTTACTTCATCTCATACGAAGCCTGGCTCATCCAGTCGGAAGGACTGGTCAAGAACGTGACTATGCTGTTCGACTCGCAACAGTAACATGCTGGTTATGGCCTGACAACGAGTGCGCAACTGTGATATAGGAGACAAGCTACTACACAACACATCTTGCTTGAAAGCTGAATTACTCCTGACAATGCAAGGTACTTGAACGATGATAATCCAATGAGAGGCAGAACCAAGACCAGAAATTTAGCACGGGCGAGAAAGCGCGATAAAAGGAGTAGTTTCTCGGGTATGATCTACCCGGTCATCCTGGTCATGGGTCATGAAGTGCAAGTCTCAGCCTCTTTGGCTATGCACAACATCTCCTGGATTCACAACGGTTCAATTCCGCACCACTGTGCCCTGTTGATTCGATAAGCGAAAGGACATCCGAGAGACAATTTGCAAGGGCTGAGCTCATCGGAGGCTTGTTAATTTATCGTCAAACCCGCTCCTGGGGACAAACCTTGAAGTATGTCAGCTAACGCAAGATCTCTGTGGCATCCTCTTGGACTGGAGTTGGGGTCAACATGGTTAAACAGTGAAGCCGATTGGTGACAGCTGAGGGATGACGGAATTTACGCCGTAAATGCACCAAGGATAACGACTCAGTACGTTGCTTAGACAAGCCTAGCGCTACTTAGTAGGTTGAACTATCACCTCTCTATTGACTTTCTGTCTTTCCCATTGGGTATGGAAGCGAATGAGGCCGCAAACTAAATTGCCTGGCAAGTGCTTAATTACTGGCAGTAAGATAAGGCTAGCATTACCCCAGACTAACGCTCTGCTAGAGCTTCGAGTACTCCCGGATCCTAACTCTAACAGGCATAAAGCTTCGAACTTTCCAGCATACGCGGTAGTTCCAGGCTGAGTCTAGACTACGCCATGAAACGCAGAGTGGGCTAACTTACAGCTGGCTTGTCAACTCAACAAATGGCATCACGGATCAATCATTCATTTAAAAATGTGGAAGGGGACTGAATCGTACTCAGCTGTGATGGCTCTCTCATTCTTTACAGCCCCCTTCCACTTCCAGAGTTGGGTGACATATTCTTCGAGCCTTTATCACCAATCCCCCAGGATATTCTCTTCTACTTTGCATCATGATAGGGTGATCCTTTTCCAAGGCTCAACCTAAACAGAGGTACTAACAACGCTGGAGAGTGGCTGCGCTACCCCTTGATTATTTATTTAAATGTAGTGCGGTTTCTCCTTCTTGACAGGCTAGAGGCTTGGGGTAGCCAAATGCTTGAAGGAATCTTGGCGATAAAATAAAAGATAAGTATTTTCATATGAACTCTCTTAATTATTCTACTTACACAAGTCAACAGCGACATCCATACTGTCAACTATCATTTCAACGGTAAGATGCAATGCTTTACTCATATAAATGAGATTAAACACAGCCCCTGTCTTGAGTTCTTTATCTACGCTTCACAACATCGCTCCACGTCTAGTTCGTGGTAGTTCTGACGAGCTGAATAAACTAAGCTCAGTCTGTAGTAATAGCAGAATCTCCAGACTGCTAAGCATTCAGTAGTGGTTATAAATCAACGCTACGTTAATCAGTCCCGCAAGGCGTGACGCCAATCAATTGATCCCAGCCGCCGTTCGAGAAGCCGTCGATATCAGACAGACCCCCGACTGGCCGTCTCCAATCTCGTCATTGCTCGTTTGTTTTATACCATGCATAGTGCAAAGCATCCTCGTCACTAGTGCCACTACTCCTTGTTCAAAACGCCACACCATTGATAACGGGCGTACACTGACTCGAGAAGCTGGATTCACTTAACTCGAATAGAGATAGGAACGGGTCTGTTGCTCCTACCGTGGGCTTAACCCACTTGTCTAAATAAACTCGCATGGAACTTTTGTAACATGATCTACATTACCCATGAGTTCGTTTCTTTTTCTCCAGGAACTTTTGTCCTGACAGCTCTTAACTATGGTCCAAGCTTTCCCCATCTATCTGTCGCGGCAGCGGGAGCTGCTGGCTACGTGGATCATTCTGCCCATGTTATCGACGATTACAGTCGGGCTCAGATTGTATGCCAAGACAAAGACCAGGGCTGCTTATGGCTGGACTGACTGGATGATATTGGTATCTCTCGTGAGTCTTGTTCTGTTTTGAAGAATTGTTCGTGTCACTCATGTTCTAATGCTGTTTATAGTTCTTTACCGACCTCTTCTTTGTTCTTCTTATTCTGAGTAAGTCCTCTGTTATCCACATAGCATCACGAACATCCATCAAGGCCCGACAGCTAACACATGTGTCTTCATAACAGTGCTTGTATATGGAGGCATCGGCATACCTGGATACCCATATAGTAGCACCACAGAGCCAACCGACGTCTCTTTAATCCACGATCAGGTACGTCTGGATTGATGACGCTTTCAGATCTCTTAACTGACTCGAGTGTGACTTCTTAGATCGGTTTCGCCAATAATGTGGTCCTCGTGCTCGCAGTTTACGCATGCAAAGCTTCCATCCTTTTCCTATATCTTCGCGTCTTTACAGGCCACAATGGCCCAATGAACATCATTATCTATGCTGCATCAGCAATCACTATGGTATGCTTCTTGGGAAGTTTTATCGGATACCTCGCAGCCGTACGTCCGCTCGACAAGTGGTGGGCCTGGGGCGATGCCACAGCAGAACAGTTTCTAGCCATGCAGAACATCAACATCGCCTATGACAGCCTGACAGTTTTTACCGACTTTTTGATCTTTGTACTTCCGCTCAAGTCAATCTGGGGACTGAATATGAATCGCCCCAAAAAGATTGGTATCATCGTGTCGTTTTGCTTCGGCTTCATGTAAGTTGCTCTCACTCCTTGATACATCAGCTGTTGGCATACGGACTATGATTAACATCATTTGACTAGCACCTGTTTCATTTCACTTGCACGAGTTGTCTTCACACATGGCTACCAATGGAAGAATCTATACGACGAAGGAACTGTATGGAGTCTCGCAGGTGTCGAGCCAGTGGCAGGGATCATCTCCGCATGTCTCCCTGGATTGCGTCCACTGTTGCCCAAGACATTCAAGATGACATCTTATGGCACTCCTGCGAACCCCAGTCGATTCAGGACTACTGGCACTACAACAACAGATAATGCCAAGAAGAGTACCATCAAGGACCCTAACCCATTTACGGTCCTCAATGATGATAGTTCGGTGACAGAGTTCCGACATACTGTCAGGGAGGTCCCTTCGAGATCGGAGGTGAGCGATGATTACATTGAGTTAGAAGAGCGGCGGCCGAAAGCTTTCGATACTTAGCGAGGATTTATGTCTCTGGTATGTTCTTGTATTATAAGACTCAGAGTAGTCATTTGGGTAGGGAAGTCTGAAGTATCTAGCCTTACTAAGATGCACTGGAGTGTGAAGCTTGGGGGTTAGTACCTAAACGGCATTTTTTTTGTAACTTTATTATTATCTTCACAGCCTTGCTGCTGTGTCTCTGAATTACTACTGCCATGGACCTCTTCCTTTTGAATAAAATGTCTGGTCAAGAACGAATGATAGCCTACTCCTTTGCTCTGTTGTGACACATTTGCAAGTACTGCTGTTAACAAAATGAATATCTAACAGGTTAGTTATAACCATTGTAAGTATCTTTAGTGCTAACATACTGGGTTTGAGGTAACTATGAATCTTAAAAGATTTGTCATATAGAGATAGTATTAATGTTTCAGTTCTGGGTACCTTGGCATTTGTAAGAAATGTGTAAGTTAGTTCTTTCTCCTTCTGATTTCCCTTACTAATTGAGAAACTCTTTTATTATAGCAATACAATCTTCAACGTAGATCGGTTCAAACTTTGAATACAATTAAATATTGAAAATTATTTATTAGAATGGAAACGAAGAACTACAACAACCAAAGATCAAGGCCATATATGGACATTCCCTTGACTCAATAACCGGCAACTGTCTAGTGGAGATGTCTTCTGGGTCGACAAGGAGAGCGCTTAGTTGTAGTTTGCTCACTGGCGCTCTCGATAGTGCTTGTTGGCTCATCGGTCGTGGTGAACTCAGCAGTAGTGCCAGATGCAGTTGAGGTTGTGGGGTCAGTGACCATGGCAGTTGTACTTCCAAAACTCGTTTCGTCGTTTATAGTTGTTGATCCATCACTGCTAGTTGTATCTGTAGGCACATCAGCAGCGGCACTGGTAGTAGTGGTGTCTTCAGCCATAGCTGTAGTAGTAGTTGTGTCTGCTGTGGTTGTCTCTGCAGCCATTGTAGTTGTTGTTTCCTCAGGGGCAACAAAGTAGATGAATGTGCCTGATGCTGTGCCCGAGGCTGAGATAGTCTGTGTGTAGGGTTGCTCTCCTCTTTCAAGCGTCGTAGTCTGCTTGACATAGTTGATCTCTGCTCCGTTGGGGGTCGACTCGCAGTCGGTGCAACCATAGCCCTTGATCAGGAGGGCAGAGTCATCTCCACTGTTACCCTTGTCACATATTACGATATATATGTCGGCTTGTAACTCTGGAACTACTGGTACGGTGACCACTAGAGGGGGAGTTTCTCGAGTATGATGTGAGGCTATCCGGCGGGAATATCGCATTGGGGTCCTTCGCGATAGATGATTGCGAGTTTATTTCTTGACCGTTGAACGTTGCAAATTGGGAAGGGGTATTGTCGAAGTTAAAGATACCGATATTGTCGGGGTTTCCGCTAGATTGAGTAAGTTGGGTTTCTGCAATCACCCTAAAGATAGGGCTGATACATACCCATCGGGCTCATTGGTAGCAAAGACGAACTCAATGCGAATCCCATTATACCCAGCACCAGGAGTGACCCCCGCATATACAACAGCAGCATTCGTACTGCCAAGACCGCAAAAGATGTCCGCCCCGTCACCCCCGTTATCGACATTGCCGTCTCCTCCAGGCATGGCTCCAGATGCTTGACCTGTAGTTAGAATACCACCATTTCCGATACCAAAGGGACCATCGGTAAAGGCCCCCAGGGAGTCCGCTGGGGCGCGCAAGTCCCAGTTCACCAATGTCAATCCGGGACCATTGAAAATGGCCTGGGCTATGCTCTTGCCAGTAGTATCTCGGTCCACCGTGACAGTGAAGCCGTTGCAGAGGAATGGTAGAGCCAGGAAGGCCGCCAGACGCCTAGTCTCAATCGATCTCATCTTGGCAAACGTTGTGAAATCTGGTGAGTCACGGTCTTGTGGGAAGGGATATGGTTTACACTACTTCTGCAGTGACAAGGAGAGAATGGGTTTTGTTTAAACTCTAGGGATATGGGGTTGATATCTACAAACAAGGTTGGACCCCTATTCTGGCGCCTAAATACCTAAAACATGCAAAATTTGTCAGTTATCCAAAGCTACTAACGTTTACTGTATCAACTGAGCAAATTGGGTAGCGCGTGCCACTTTAAGCTAACCTCTTATAGATGCGACTCTTCTCTTTTAGCTGGCCAGTCTGATATCGATAATGAAGATCTATATAGACTGGCTGCGCTTTAGGCTAGCTTAAAGTGGTGCGCGCTACCCAATTTGCTTAGTTGATAAGGTAGTTCATAAGCTTATCCTACTAACGTATGTATGTGAAGATTGCCAGTTGCTGTTTTATCTTTTATTTACTATTTGCCTAGTATTTGCTTGTTATTTAATACAGGAGCATTAGTCTAGACTTTTGCTACTTCAACGTTAGACTTACTGTTAGTGTTAGTAGTCCACTTGTTTGTCTTACCTAACTTGTAAAACGGTGGCTAGAACACACGCTACTGGTCTACTGTAATGCTAACACCTCCCTAACCTCGGAGAAGCGTCCAGTAAAGAGGATCCATAAAGCAATAGCCTACACTAACGTCATTAATATATAAACTATTGATTTATTATCCGCAGTGATAGAACGGTGCACTGGTGACTCCAGCTCGCCATATCATTAACTTAATATAGGCCCTGCATTGTTTTAATAGACATCATTAAATGATTGTCAGGTCGGTACCGCTAAATACTATCTTTCACTTTTTCAATCACTATGATCAGTACATCTAATGCACATTCATTCATATAAGGCTTTTGCTTTTGCTTTATCACCTGTAACTAAACCCAGGGCTCTCTCTCTCTCTCTCAATGCACAGCTCATCACCATACTACAACATCTACTCCTCATGAGTGGCATACCCTCACATACTCAATCTTTCTCTTGACTTAGAGGTTGATTCATTTAAACTCTGAGTCACTGATTGTGGTATTCCTCACGGACTATCTCCATCTGACGCTCAACAGTTTTATTGTGATCCCGATATTCAGGCGCCATGGCCAGGTTTTCTGGAAGGTTTGTAGCGGATTGATCAGTACCCTTTTAGCAACGCATCAAGTTACTTGTGCATTTTATTTTGCTCTTTGAATAAATTCCTGGCTACATTCGAATTGACATTGCCTCAATTCCAAATAAGTGATTTAGTTTGAGGTTTATTGATGTTTCTGTTTGACTCACGTATTTCAGATGTTGTGGCTCTATTTCTCACGCCTGTTGGAACACTACCCAACATGCACCCGTCGCCTACTTCCTCTTCCTTTCACATCAACTGCGATAATGATATTCGTTAATCTAACACTGTATATATATCAAGCTGCCATGTGAGCTACCCTGCACATCATCTGATCATATGTTAATTACCTAGATGCAGTCAAGTTGATTACAGGAGAATGCAAGTCTAGGGTAATGTCACGAGAGATAAGATTGTCGGGAATAAGATGGGGACCAGCAAACCTAATTCAAGCAAGAATTGAGAATGTGGGTGATAGATCGGGACCGAGGATATCACGCGAGCAAGGCCTAACAAAGAAGGTTACCCGGTGGTTCCGTGATGTTGCAGTAAGAGATCCCAAACGGGAAGAATGGGCACCAATGATGGATACATTTGCCATTGTTTCATTGGAGTTGTGGATAGAGTCGGGGAAAGACAAGGTTAATCCATTGTTTGGAATGGGTGGTGCAACGTCGAAAGATCCGATATTTGCAACGGTATAAAGTCAATTTGTTCTCATAGACGCCCGTTGAGTGTATTGCGGGATATCTTGTTCAGATCGAACGATAGATTCTTCTCTTGATCAAAGCCAAAGCAGAGTCTCCATGTCCAACAGCCTGTCAGTGTCTTGTTTATTCTGATGCCTGGATTTTAGCGCCAAGAGTCGGGTACAGAATGCTGCTGCCTTGGCATGGGGCTCCACTACGTCATTTGTGCCGTTTATCCGATGACGTTTAGGCAACCGAATTAAAGGTACGTACTGCACAGAGTATGAGAGGTGAGAGAGACAGTGAGACACAGACCCCAACCCAACTCAAATTCAAGGTGTTCAGTGGCTTATTTTACAGTAGGACACTAATCTATAGAGGTGTGCTCACCTAGAAAACAATTGGTCAAGGGAATTGTATGCTTCTCCAACTCTCAGTAGCGGATCGACATGGGGGAAGAGGAATTGTTTAGCCCGTTGCCATTGATACTGAGGGCGAATACCAGCCATTAAAGAGAATGAATCACTCAGAGACAAAATGAATTGAGTTACGATAACTGTTTCACAGAATGATGTAGTGCAACGTTGACCAGTGTAGAGTCACTCACTCACAATGTACCTCAAACTTGTCCAACCATCATAGCATCATCCAGTGTAACCCCATCCCTTGAACACCCTTGAACACGGCAGCAAAAGACAAGAAAAAGGACCCCTGCATCCACAACATAACCTTAAGTTTCCACAATTCTCCTTGTAAGCTTACCACTAAGACGTAGAGAAGCACACCATCACACTCGAGTACGGGGATGGGTCGGGGATGAGAAATGAGACATGACCCTATCTCTGCTGATCTTTTCCCCCAAGTTCATGCTGACTTGGGAATAGACTGACCTCTTCCCCCAGACCTCCTGCAAAAAAACAAAAAAAAACAGGCGGGGAAATATTAGCTCAATAATCTGGGGATTGGATCGACAATTCTCTCCTCAATCTTTGCCGCCCATCGGCTCAGAAGCAAGCAATACCTAGATCACTGTCTCACCAGGGTATTTAACATTGTGCTGATCCCTCCTTCTTTCTTTTTCTTGGCCAGTGCAATCCATCAATTCCCTTCCCCTCTCTTTCTTACACCACTGAACATCAATCAGCATGGATAGCAAGGAATTGGGCCCCGACGTCCCTCAAGCGTCTCATGATGAGAAGCATGCCCTTGATGGAGCTCACAACGATGTTCCTCCCGGCAGCGGAGGTCGACGCGGTTCAACTGCTCTCAACATTGTTGAAAACCCGTTGCAGGTACGTTAAAGTCAATTCATCTTGGCGATTTCTTAGTTGCGGGTACATCTCTTGGCCTCGTGGATTACATCTTGGCGACGATCGCCAAGTTTCTTGGCAGCTCCAATTGTCAAATCCCTGCTCTACGAAGAGAAGTCGTCAATCATAATTCTCTCACCATGTCACTAACACCAATTCTCACAGCGCGTAACACCAGAAAAAGCCGTCAACGATGCTCGCCTCTTCGCCCAGAACCACGGCATGCCCGAACATGCAGAACTCTTTGGACGCGCTGCTCTCGTAGCCCGCGATCTAGACCGCTTCAACAATGTCAAAGAACTCCAAGAAGACGAACGACAAGCCCTCGAGTACGAGAGAGATCACAAGTGGCACGGCCCAAAGATGCTCTGGTACTCAATCGGACTGTGCGCCATTGGAGCCGCCACCCAAGGCTGGGATCAGACCGGTTCCAACGGTGCTAATCTTTCGTTCCCTAAAGAATTTGGCCTCGACGAGGAAAAGAGTATTCGTGATCAATGGATTGTCGGTCTGGTCAACTCCATCATCTTTCTTACTGCTGGTCTCATGTACGTCTCGATCCTGAATACTGTTGAAGGAGATTGCTAATTAGAACAGTGGTGCATTCATCGTTGATCCTCTAAATCACTACTTTGGTCGTCGAGGTGAAATCTTCATCACCGCATGCTGTCTTACCGCAACGCCTATCGCTTCCGGCTTCACCCACTCGTGGCAAACACTTTTCGCTGTCCGCTTCGTAATGGGCATCGGTATTGGAGCCAAAAACGCTACGGTCCCCATCTACTCAGCAGAGATGGCTCCCGCGCGCATCCGTGGTGCCCTAGTCATGTTCTGGCAGTTGTGGGTCGTCATCGGAATCTTCCTCGGCTTCTGCGCCAACGTTATAGTCAAGGACACTGGCCGAATCGCGTGGCGTCTACAGCTTGGCTCTGCCTTTATCCCCTCCTTAATCTTGGGTATCGGTATCTTCTTCTGTCCCGAGTCACCGCGTTGGCTCATGAAGCACGGCAAGCATGCCAAGGGATTCCAGTCGATGCAGAGGCTACGAGCTCACGATATCATTGCTGCGAGAGACTTTTACTACTCCTGCATTATCTACGAGGAGGAATTACTTGTCGCGAGGGGTGCCGGGTACTTCCAGCGCTTGTGGGATTGCTTTGCTGTGCCACGAATTAGACGCGCCAACTACGGTGCCTCGACTGTCATGATTGCGCAGCAGATGTGTGGTATCAACAGTAAGTCCACAATCCTGGCTCATAACCACAGATAACTAACGAGTTGCAGTTATTTCCTTCTACAGTTCGACCATCTTCGTCAACGCTGGATACACGCAGGTTGAGGCTTTGTATGCTTCGCTTGGATATGGTGCTATTCAAGTTATCGCAACAATCCCAACGTTGTTCCTCATCGACACCAAGGGACGACGAACTCTTACTCTCATTGTAAGTAAGACTGCCCTGGCCCTTTGAACTGGTTACTAACTCCATCTAGACCTTCCCGTTCATGTGTATCTTCTTGCTCGCTGCTGGTCTGTCTCTCCTCAACCACAGCGACAGCAGAGGTGCCCGGATTGGACCTGTTGTTCTGTACGTCTTGACACATTTCTGACATGCACTCTCACTAACTGTGTAAAGCTTCGTCTATCTCTTCACAATCGCCTACTCTCTGGGTGAAGGTCCAGTCGCCTTCCAATACTCTGCCGAAGTATTCCCCACCATCCAGCGTGAGCAGGGTATGGCCTGGGCCGTCTGCATCAACAACACCTTTGGTGAGTCTTAAGATCTATGACAAATAAAAGCACTTGTGCTAACTTTACCTGCAGCTGGTGTTCTTGGACTTACCTTCCCTCGAATGACTGCTGCCATGTCACCCACTGGAGCCTGTAAGTCATTCTCTAAGTGCACCAACATGTTCATCTGCTAACGATCCACAGTCGGCTTTTACGCAGGACTCAACCTGATCGCGTGGGGCATGATCTTTTGCTTCGTCCGTGAAACCAAGCAGCTCACACTTGAGGAACTCGACCGTAAGCAGTCCATCACCCACTATTTTCTGTCTATGACTAACAAATATGTGCAGAGGTCTTTTCCGTCCCAACAAGCCAGTTCATTTCTTACGAGACCAAGGTCTGGCTGCCATACTTTATCAAGCGCTATATCCTCCGCAAGCAGATTGAGAAGCCCCCAAGAATCATTGAGCGTGCCGATAAGTCTCAGGACTCTGCTTGAGTATGTTGTTAGGGAAACAGATTTGTGTCTGTGTGGATGGTTGAATGAAAGGGCCTGGTTTCGCTGGATGTATTCATGATAATGACTTACTACTAGTTCAGTTTGGTACATATTGCAAATGACATATTGTTACCATGAATCCTGTTATGATATCTCTGTAGCTCATTGGAGTAACTGAAAGGGTCCTGGTTGTCACTGTATAAGCTCAAAAGCTTCTCTCTACGGAATCAACAAACTTCCAATTTGCCTTGTATAAATTGTATTATTACGACTAAACGATAGAGGAATATTGAGAAAGACAAAAGTCGTTTAGAGAGCTGTAAGGGTGCCAACTAATAATATACATTTAAGGACAGAGAGTTGTCTTATCTCTTGGGAGTTAACAACTATACCAGGCGGCTTCATATGCATGTGGTTGTTATATCATTGTGGTAATACGACGTGACAAATGCTACCGATCATATCACATGGCAATATTATGAAGATTGATACTTAAAGTCAAAGGTATCATATTCAAATTGTGGCAAGGCTCATAGGCTAAACAAAACTAGTAAACAAACACAAACTCGTCGTTCTTGGAGTCAGTGAGATCCATAAACGCGTTCTGTCCCAATTCATTATCCGCGCCCTCGGCCGCATTAGCCACATATCGGTGCTCCATGCTGAGATCCCGAATCTTAGCAGGCTTGCCATTCTTGACACGCTTGCGCTCCTGTAGCTTGTTCAAGAACATCAAGTTGACGAGTTGCAGGATGACAACTCCGACCATGGCACCGGTGATACCCATTGTCTTGGTAAGACCAGGCTTGTAGTAAGGTGCGTCCTTGGAGCTGAAGAGTAGGGGACCAATGATGTTTCCGGCTGAGACACCGATGTTGTACAGAGACATGATGACGGACTTCTTTGTGGTTCCGGCGATGTTGGAGATCATCCATGACACGATGAGCGGGTTGCCGCCGAAGAGGAAGGCCAGCATGTAGTATGCTGCCAGGAGGCCGGCTGTGTTGTCGCGGTTGAGCTGGTGCAACATGACAGCGCCTGCGAGGACGGGCAGCATGACTGCGATAAGGAAGGCTGACTTGATACGGAATCGGTGGGCGAGGTACGATGCGGGGAAAATGACGAGAAGCTGGACGGCAGCAAATGGGATGTTGAGAAGCGACGTGACGCCCTTATCGAAACCGAAGCCGCCGACAATGATGGGTCCAAAGGTGTTGGTGACAGCGGCAGTGACGTTGAGACACAAGGCCATGCCGATGAAGAGCCACGTCTTGGGTTCGATGAGCGCTTCAAAGGCCTGCGACCACGTAAAGTTGCGGGTACCAGTGCCTGTCTGATTAGCTCGCAGACGCTCAATAGCCTGTAGCTTCTCATGCTCTGTCAAGAAACGCGCGGAGGGAATGTCGTTGTCAAGAGCCCAGTATACGACAGGTGCCGTAAGAACGGTGATCAAGCCAGCAAAGAGGAACAGGATACGCCATGAGGCAAGAGATCCGTTGATTTGACCAAGTCCATATGACAATACAGCGGCAAACATGTTGGCTGCACCGTTGGTACCGTACCAACACGCGACGCGCATCGGCTGTTCAGCGCGTCGGTACCATTGTGAAGTGATGACAGAAAAGAGAGGAAGACAGGCTGCCTCGAAAAGACCCAGCAAAAAGCGCGTGGCCAGTAAGCCTTCATAACTTGTGCAAGCGGCCATACAGGCCTGTGCGGTTCCCCAGCCAAAGACAAGGCTGCTCATAAAAATACGATGCGGGATTTTGACCATGAGCCAGGACGAGAAAGGCAGCCAGACGAGTTGAGCGATTGGAGCCATGGAGCTGACCATGGAGTACTCGTTTCCTGAGAGGTTTGTGTCCTCGCGCATGCCCCAGACAGCACCATATCCGAGGACCGACTTGTCGAGGATCTGAAGGAAGTATACCCATACTAGGATGGAGAGGATGTGCTTGTCGGTTTTGCGGCGGAGTCGTTTATTCTAAGAAGGTCAATTCGGGGTCTGTGAGGAAGTGAGGAGCAGTATTTACATCTTCTTCTGTGACTTCGATGTGCTGAGCACCAATCATCTCGGCTGCACGGTCTGCATGGTCGCTAACGGGAACGGGCTTTGCGAGATTGGATTCGATGTCTTCGGTTTGTTGTTGAGAGGGTTCATCGTCGAACTTGGAGTTACGTGACATGGCTGCGGCGAAGAAGGGAGAGCTCCGATGGTTGAGGTTGCAAGTGAAAGGGCGTAAAGTGAGCGGAATTGCCAGTCCTTATATCCTCGCAGACCAGTATCAGTTGGTTGCAGTGGCTTCTCAAGTTCCTTGTAGCAAATCAACAAAGTTATGGAGAACCCCACGATAGTAAAGTCTGGGGAAACTGGGGGAGGAGAACAAGTGGAACGATATTTCTTATGGGGCTGGTCTAACCAATTGACTCGCAAGCGGTGAGTCGACAGTCACCCAGGCTGATGATCATTGCTTTTCCTGATGCTCGCTTCCTTGGAGTTCCTTCAATGCCTCGGACGGTGATGCGAGTCATGCATGCGGGGTTTCCAAGGACGTCATTTGCCTAGCTTCAGTCTTCAATAGCCGACGACGTGGGGGCTCACAAAACTGTCGGCAATCCAAAAGGGTTAGACGTGGCACCTGGAAGCGGACCGGGATTCAGGCCCCGGAGGTCGACTGTCAACCTTTGGCTGGGCTGATGCTGTCTGTACCTTGATCTGGTCATGTTGCGTGGGGGGTTTTCCCTGGGCTCTTCTTTTGTGTGCCGGCTCCCCATGTTTAATGCCCGACATGTGAGTTGGTTGAGAGTCTAGAGCAGGGACAGGATTTCCCCGCATCTTGTGCCGCAAACCGTTGTCCTTGGCCACGGCGTGAACGCCGATAGATCTGAAAACGTGGGGGTTGGTGTTTGAGACTGGAAGTTTTAACTAGGCTGGCCTTCAACGACTCTAAATGGGAGGTTTGTTGAAGCTAGAAGGACGGCCTAGTTTCTTGGGCTCATCCATCGTGTGCTTAATGGACTTGGTGAACTTAAATAATTGTAAATTGCGTAGCATCGTATTCACAAGAGAAGAGGATACGTCAAAACATTGGCAATCATATTCACTTTATAATAATGAATCCAAAGTCTACACCTTCAGATCATCGAGTTTGTTACATCCTTACCATAAGGCTGCATATTAGATCGTCCCAGTGCAATGCAAATGCAACTTGACATAACTGCATCAAGCTATAGGGTATGATCAGCCAGCTTGGTCTTGTTGTTCCAGCAGTGATAGATACCTACTTCTAGCTTGGGATGTTTCAGCTAGCTCAAAGTCTAAGCATATTGTCATACGACATCCTTTATGAGTAAGTGTTTTTTTACTAAAGAGAACAGCCCGACGACGGCTTCATTTACCCCGGATTTTCACGTCCGTGGGGGTGCTGACGCGTGGGGGTTCAGTTTGTTCGTCTCGTGTCTACGTAGTCAAGTGGAGTTGATGGATCATGAGTGTCATTACGTTACCCAAGGTCGTCGGCGGGGAAGCCGAAAGATTCCATAGAAAAGTCCCCTCTCAAGCATTCACAAACTACCTGATCTTATTCCTGAATAATCACTCATCAACTCAAGTTCAAGCAAAAATGGCTAAAATAACATCTATCGTGTACTACCGCGTGAAGCCGCGATGGCTGATGGTCAAGGTTGTCGACGAGAACGGTGAGCATGGATGGGGTGAGGCGACTCTTGAAGGTCACGATCTCGCCGTTGAAGGTTGCCTGGATGAGATGATACCTCGCATCATCGGCGAGGAAGCAAAGTAAGATACATGAAATCATATCAAAGAGTTTGAACTGACCTTTGCCCAGTGACATTGAGAATATCTGGCAGACATTTTGGCGGCATGGCTTTTACCGTGGAGGTCCGGTCTTTATGTCAGCCATGTCAGGAATCGACATTGCCTTGTGGGATCTCAAAGGTATTTTTATAGAAAAGACTGTGTCTAATCTCACAAGCTAACTTGTCCTAGGTCGCAACTTGAAGGTTCCCATTTACGAGCTCCTCGGTGGAAAAGTTAGAAACAAAGTTCAGGTCTACTGTTGGATCGGAGGCGACCGCCCTTCAGACGTTGAAGCAGCTGCGTAAGTCATTCCAACTCCACAACGTTTATCCGTTCTGATAATTATTTAGCAAAAAGCGTCTGGAACAAGGCCTCACATGTGTAAAAATGAACGCCACCGAGGACCTGGGATGGATCGACTCCCCATCAGCTCTCGATAGCACTGTTGAACGCCTCAAGCAAGTCAAGGCGCTCGGTCTCGATGTCGGTTTGGATTTCCACGGACGCTGCCACAAAGCCATGGCCAAGCAGCTCGCCAGAGCACTCGAGCCCCACCGACCTTTATTTATCGAGGAACCAATTCTTTGTGAGCATCCAGAAGCGATCAAGAAGCTATCAGACCAGACCGTTATTCCCATCGCCTTTGGAGAAAGGTTATACACCCGATGGGACGTGAAGCGATTCTTGGAAGACTCAAGTGTGGATATTCTCCAGCCCGATATCGCGCATGCGGGCGGAATCTCAGAAACAAAGCGCATAGCCAACATGGCAGAAGCATACGATGTCGCCATCGCCCCCCATTGTCCTCTTGGACCGGTCGCGTTTGCAGCTTCTGTGCAGGTGGCTTTGTCGACACCCAATTTTGCTATCCTCGAGATGAGCTTGGGGATGCACTACAACACTGAGGCAGGCGACATTGATCTGCTTACATATCTAAAGAACCCAAGCGTCTTTGACCTCGATAGTGGACATATCAAGGCACCTACTGGTTATGGACTTGGTATTGACATTGATGAGGAAATGGTGATACGGATTGCAAAGGAGACGGAGCCGTGGCAGTGCAAGACGTTCCATGGACCCGACGGCGGGATTCGTGAGTGGTAGGGAACACCTGAAGATAAGGTTTCCATCATAAATCACAGTTTTTGAGCATTCTGACTCCAATGCTCACACGGGAGGTAGGGAACACATTGATGGGTGTCAAGATGTTCTGTCAATGAAAAACAATTATTACGAACCATTACTGTACAGTGTTCAGCTGTGTGTGATATGACTGCAGAGAAAGATCTCTAATAAAACATCTGGCCCAAAGCTTACACCAATATTACCCATGCTCACCTTCAAGGTGTCCCGCCAGTCGGGATTATTGTAAATGCCTCAACTTGTATGCACACCTAGATCTATGCTAATGAACAAGGTTTTGGAAAGACGAATTATCGGGTCTTTGCTGAACTAGGTTGAAATTAACGCAGCGTTTGTTAGCGGCCTGCCCAACAAGGTTGCAACGGTCAGCCAAAGATCGAGAACATCAGCCCTCGCGTCACAACAAATAAACAGTTGGTTAAGCATATTATTTACCTTAAATGAAGATAACGCGTGGATACCAGATCCACGCCATTTTGGCTCGAATAGGTTATGGGCAGTGCCAAGATACCCTGATAGATACTGCTGAGTGGGACGTTGCGAACCCGGATAGACAATGGTATCCATGGATGTCAGAAACATCACAGCAAAGGATCTTCTAGCAGCAGAGTTTCCGATTCAACTTGATTTATGATTCGCTCAATGTTTTTAGATGACGCCACTCAGCGTTGAATTTTACCGATGTTTCGATAAAGTAACTCAATCTGTACGGTTGAGCCCTGTCGTTCCTTCGTTAGCCCCATGACCAACAGAGAAGAAACCTGGACTACCTGCAGGGCAGATTGACAATAGCTGGGATTGAAGAGATTTTCTATTACTGTGAAGAGATGGTTGGTTGCCTGTTCCCACACCAGAGAACCCGGATGTTACGATAAACATGTCAGGGTCTGTCAACAGACCTGTATAAATGCCTTCACACACCTCCCACATTCCTAGTTTCCTCAGCCTCATCTCAACTACAACATCACTCTTGAGTCGACAACCACCAAAGATCAAATCTTTCAACCCCAATAACACTTCAAGATGATGTTCAAGTCCACCACCGCGGCCATGCTCCTCTTCGGAGCCGCCACTGCCACTCCCCTCTTTGGCCGTGCCGAAGCTAGCCAGACCAAGTCTGCTTCTCAATCTTCCAAGACAAGCGAGAGCAGCGCCTACAGCTGGTCAGAGGGCTGGACCAAGGACTACCCCATCCACCAGTCTTGCAACGCAACCCTCCGTCATCAGTTGTCCAATGCTCTGGATGAGACTGTCCAGCTTGCTCAACATGCCAAGGACCACATTCTGCGACATGGACACAAGTCGGAGTTTTTCACCAAGTACTTTGGCAATGCCTCCACCTCTCAGCCTATTGGATGGTACGACCGTGTTGTCAACGCCGACAAGACTGGCGTGCTCTTCCGTTGCGATGACCCTGACAAGAACTGTGCTACACAAGACGGTAAGTAGATCATAACCCAACTATTTAAACTCCATCATCTAATTGTTATAGCATGGGCTGGACACTGGCGAGGCGACAATGCTACCTCGGAGACAGTCATCTGCCCCCTCTCTTTCGAGATCCGCCGCAACCTCGACTCTGTCTGCAATCTGGGTTACACTGTCGCCAACTCCAAGTTGAACACTTTCTGGGCCACCGACCTTCTTCACCGAGTCTTGCATGTCCCCATCATCAGCGAGAAGACTGTTGACCACTTTGCTGAGAACTACACTGATGCTCTCGCGCTCGCCAAATCCGACCCCTCCAAGAGCGTCATTGATAGCGACGCCCTGCAGTACTTTGCCATTGATGTTTGGGCTTATGACATCGCTGCTCCTGGTGAAGGATGCACTGGCGAGGTTGAGGATGAGACTGAAGAGGAGAAGCCTACTGCTACCAAGTCTGACTCTTCCAAGCCTAGCGCTACCAAGGAGGCTCCCAAGGAGTGCCACACTCACGACGACGGTGTTGTTCACTGCTCTTAAGCGCAAAATGCACCATGATAGATATGAATTCGATTCTAATGACCCTTTTTGTTGTGCTGGAGGATGTGTGGATAGTCAGCAATCTCAAGGATAAGCACGAGTAGAAACACGCGTGCTACCTGTAGAGTGTTGGAACATATAGACTATACGGCGCTCTGGCCAATTGATTTTTAATGATAATAAAAAATAACTATGTCATACAAATATTTTAGTCGAATGTTTATGTTGGAACTTCTGCGCTTATCGTATAACATAAAATTTAAATTAAATCGCTATAGTGATCCGTACCAAGTACAGACTCCGCGCAACATGCTAGTCGTGACATGTAGCAGAAAGATCGTATGTCTTCTGGTCTGCCGTTATATTAATGATCTTATCCATCTCTACCGGGTATCCATTCGCAACGAGCCCATAGGCGTAGTTGGAAATGCCGGTAGTATATCACCTGGGTCCTCCAGCCTATGAAGTCTTTCCTCCAGACTCTCTTCGCCATCCATTAACTCCAGCTGCCTATTATACAGCTCTCTCAACTCGCCCCTCGTCGCCGCCATCTGCTCCCGATACAGGCCGCAATATGTCTCAAGAGTCTTGGTCCGCTCTTGTAACGCTTCTATAACCTCCCATGCTGCAGAGCTATTCTGATACAAAGCTTTCATTTGCATGGCAGACTCTTCTTCGTTGCTCTCCACTGTTTCCTCAAGATCGCTGATCCTGCAGACAAGGCTTTCTGGTTGGTAGCTTCCTTTTTGTTGCAACATTGCTTCCAGATCCTTAACGCGCCTTTTCAGAACTGCCAAGTCGTCGCCTGTCCTTTGTATAGAGTGCGGAGAGTGGAAGCATGCGAAATGGCCGCAGTAACATGTTGCGCCAGGAAGAGATGTGTTGTGATGAAACCCCATACACCCGCACCGATGGCCTTTTAATTCGGGTAATGTGAGAATGTAACGGCATTGGCCTTTGGGGAGTTGTGAGACGTCTCCTGGTGGAGCTGAAGCTGACTGGGTAGAGCGACGATGATCGTGAGATCTCGCGTCATGACGAGGACTGTGGGCATCAGACATTTTGAGTAGATGATTTAGGTTTATAAAGATAAGATGTACAAAGGAACAGAAATCCCAGTAAAAATGCCATTTTATTGAGCATTCCCACTACTGTATTGCCACCGCCAGAACAGCTCACACGACCCCGCGGAAAGACCTCGGTGTCAAGGCCGAGAGGGGACGTGGGGGTCAATTCAGGAACAAAAGCGGCCAAACTCGAGGTTTCTTTAATGTAAGAAATCGGAACTAAAATTTACATCCCACGATCTGCGGGGAAGCGCGGATTCAGATGGTCGGGATTAGTCTTGGTCATGTTGTTGCCGGGGGCTGTGGGGAAGAGGTCGGAAGACGGTTACCGGTATAACCGAAGTTGGTGATCAAGACAAGTGCGGAGGCGTTCAAGACATGTGATGGTAAACAATTCAAGGAGTAATGGGCATAGGATTTGTATTGTACGCAACTAATAACCAGGATGTGGCTATACTACTTGTCTGCAGAACTCATGAGACGTTTGTTGATGGCCAACAAAACAGTATAAAGTGTCTCGATGGTCGTCACCTCGATCCCCAACTCCCTGCCCTTCTTAACGGGATATCCCAAGATGACTTCCACTTCCATAGGCTTTCCATTCTCGTAGTCAGTCCTCATGCTGCTACCAATTGGCGGCATGCCTAGAATCTTGTCCAGAAGTTGATCAATCAGTTCATACTGAAGAGATACATCAAGAGCATTAGCAACATCAATAACCTCCTTCATCAGTCGTCGCGTCATTGGCGTCGAAAGATCTGAAGAGCTCAACCACGAATGCGTGTCCGTGAGGGTGAGCGCTGTGAGGGAGTTCCAGGCTGCGTTCCACACGACCTTTTCCCAGCGTTGGACTTGGATGTCCGGAACGATTTGGAAAATGGTTTTGCCGATTGAGAGCAATGATTCGAACTGCGAGAGGTGGGTTTTATCGAGGGCTGAGTCGCCGGCTTTATTCGGATACAACCCCATCTGCATGTCTTCGGATGTAGTGTGTTCAACGATGCCAGGTTGTGGCTGTCTCGCTCCAACCCACGTCTGATGAGTTGTTAGTCATGGGTAAGTAATGTGCATAGAGTGGTATGGACGTACCACGCATGATATGATAGTTGTCTTTGGGAAACTCTCTCTGAATGCATCCTCATTGCCGACACCATTCTGGATAATCACAATTGACGTATCATCTCCAATGGCGGGTGCAACATCGGCTGCAGTACTGGCCTGATCAACTGCCTTGTTGGTGCAGATGACAAAGTCGAACTTGTGGCCAGCATCTTTCACATGTCTGAGGACTGTCGACTAATTAGTATAGTGTTTGGTGACCGATTTGTGTGACTTGCCGCTATCAGGCTTCACATGGTGTTTGCCATGGTTTTGGCTGTTTATGCTGATTCCATTTGCGGCAACAGCGTCGTAGTTGGATCGAGCTACCACGGTTAAGCGAACACGGTCACTGCGACTGAGGATGAATGCGTAAAAGGAACCGATGCTTCAAGATATGTCAGTATCAGTGTCGCAACTTCAACATGGGTGGTTTGACATACGCTCCCAGTCCATAGACCAGTACTTCCAATTTTTTATCACTCATTTTGACGATGACGACAATGTCTTGTTGGAGGGTGATGAGTGGACTTTATGGGTGCTTTTCCATGTCACCCACGAGCTTCCCCTCACTGACAATAAGCGATCTCCAAAAACAGCATCGGCTTGTCAAGACAAAGGCGTGGGGGTCACTTTTGATCGCCGAATTGCTTAAATGAAAACTGGGGATTGTCTTCGGTGGTCAATGTCCGTATCCGACAGTCAATTGAGCACATGATACAGTACTCTGTACTCTGTAGATAGCATAGTAATGCGGTTGCGATATTTCGCTTGTCAGTGTCATCTACCCTACAGAGTACGCTCACTCAAAGCCACGCTAACTAAATGCAAAGACCTGGCGGAGGACAGGGATGACCTGTAAGCGAGGAACAAAATGAGATTATGAGAGACGACAGCGGGAAATGAATATCTATTTTTATCGAAAATTGCGTGTTCTGGAAATGGCTCCTTTCTTCCTCTTGCTACTCCGTATTGTTGTAATAAAATACGTGAATCACGATGGAGTTTCTCATCACAAACCATCAGCAAGTGACGGGCCAATCCATCAACCAGTTGGTACAACCAATCTAACAGCTACAGTTGTTTTGGGATCTCAGTACTCTCTTAATCAATGATAATATCCACATACTAATCTATAAGTATAGACTCGAAGGAAATAAAGGTAGGCGAAGTAGGATATACCTCATAAAGATCCATGTCCGCCGTCACATAATTGGACGGATCAAGTCAATTGCGCGGCCTCGTTCCTCAAACCCGTTATCCCGTCGCATCATGCAGTAATATTATGCCAAGTAGTAACACGAGAGATCACTTTCGGCTGATTTGCTTATCTACAGCAGGTATGCCTACTCAAACCCCGCGGTATCCGGCCTCACTCAAAGTGACTTGATGCATCAGATCAGATCAGGAGAAAGCACCTGACCCAAGATATCATCTAAATACTCACTGCTCCCTCTTCTGCATCATATGCGCTCGTCTCACCTTGATTTAACCATCATGGCGCCAAAGCAAAACGGTAGAGCTCATTTGAGCAGCGACATCGACTTTATCCAGACTCCAGAAGCGCCCGCTGATACCCTCTCGACCGGCAAAAACCCAGGTGTTCCATTAACCAACGTATGTCTTTCCCATCCATCATATACAACTGCTGACAAGACATTACCTCCTCTATAGTCCCCCGCTATCAAACATGCTCCTCTTCCTGCTGACGGACCCGGATACGAACAATGGTCGAATCGCTTCCTCGTCGCCGCTCTTCTAGGCATTCCTCAATGGCTATCATGGAAATTGGGTGGCGGCCTCAAAACAGCCATCTTTCTCTCAATATTCACAACGATACCTGTTTTAACTGTCATCTGGACAGTCATGTCTCGTTACAGTCCCCGTATCAATCACGATGTTAAATTGCCCGGTCGACCTGTGGAGTTTTACCTCACCTTCAAAAGCGACTCTCACCGCGCGCGATGGACAGGAAGACATAAGATACCGATGGCCACATTTTTCGAGCTATACTTCACAGGACAGGTCGACCTCAACGGTGATGCGCTGGAAGTTTTTGAATATCGATATGATTGGGCGACATTTAACTTTACCAGTGAAACATTTCGCTACATCTTGTTTACTTTCTTCCCTGATGTGGTCCTTCACCTTCGATCACAGGATGAAGAGCAGGTGCGCAACAATTATGACAGTGGAAATGATCATTATGCTTGGTTTCTAGGCCCTCGCATGATTTATACCTCTGGTATCATCTCGGACCCTACGCGAGAAGAAACTTTGGAGGAAATGCAGGATAACAAACTGGCCATCGTATGCGAAAAGATCGGCTTGAAAGAAGGAGACACACTTCTCGATATCGGCTGCGGCTGGGGTACCTTGGCCAAATTCGCAAGTCTCAATTACGGCGCCAACGTCACAGGCGTGACGCTGGCTCGAAATCAAGTCCAATGGGGAAATGACGGACTTCAACAAGCCGGTATACCGGAAGAACAGAGCAGACTACTGTGCTGTGACTATCGCGATATCCCCGAAGACCGAAAGTTCAACAAGATCACTCAATTGGAGATGGCGGAGCATGTAGGTGTACGACGTCTGACGGGCTTCTTTCGACAGTGTTACGATATGCTCGAAAACGATGGATCTATGTACGTCCAGGTGTCGGGTCTTAGAAAGGCGTGGCAGTATGAAGACTTTATCTGGGGACTATTTCTTAATAAGTATATCTTCCCTGGGGCTGATGCGTCTACGCCGTTGTCATATTATGTGGGATGCCTTGAGAGTGCTGGCTTCGAAGTAAAGAGGTGAGTGTTCACAGTTTTTGGTCCGAGCGATATCTAATTGACGTACTTCAGTGTCGATACTATCGGTGTTCATTATTCTGGTACTCTATGGCGATGGTACCGAAATTGGCTGGGTAATGCCGACAAAGTCAAGGCCAAGTATGGAGTGCGCTGGTTCCGCGTATGTATCACGTCCAGAATTTGGTAGCTGTTGACTGACAATTTCTCATCAAGATCTGGGAAATCTTTCTGGCCTATTCCACGATTGCTTCCCGTCAAGGCTCGGCCACGTGCTATCAGGTTGTCGTGGTGAAGAACCTGAACTCGACCCATCGTATCGATGGTGTCTACTCACAGTATGGACTTCATGGTGCTCTGACTGCAGCAAAGGCTGTTGGAAAGAATATGTTACCAAAGTAGGCAGATATGCTGTGTTAAACCGATGGCTGAGGATGGTGAATGTTTGAGTCAGCGATCGACCGTGAAGATAGGAGAAAGGGATATCTAATAACAAGCAGTGAAGGCTGGACCTGGAAGATTGTGTAGCGCAATACGGAAAACATGTAGCGAAGCGACGGCATGCTGGAAGCCTACTGCATGGGTAGACCCGTTAATGGTTTGTTTCGATCAAAATAGCAAGTATTATTTCCTATCAACCAATACCGAATTCAACTTTTGTACTTTTAAATATGTTTTTTATGTCGTCCAACCATGCACCATATCAACGAACCTCTGGACCTGCATTCCATCAGTCGCCCACGTTGTTAATAGTCTTATAACAGCCTCATCATCACCGCACTTTTCCCACACGTAAAAGCTAAAATGCTCGTTCAGAGTCTTGATCAATCCCAATGGGAGAACCGCAAAAACCTGATTCGTCTCCGTCGCAGCATATACAGAGAATCCCGCGTCAGCAATTCCATTAGACAGTGTCTCGGCAGCCAGGTTTGCCTTGCGCGCAAGGTCAAAATATAAATCGCCTTCGAATAACTCAGCGAACTGTGCACCAATCACCCTTCCCTTGGCCAACAGCGAGCCGTGCTGCTTAACGAAAAACTCGTATTCAGAGGCCAGACGAGCGTCTTTTACAACAACTGCCTCGCCCAGTAGCGCGCCGTTCTTTGTGCCTCCGATCCAGAATATATCTGTTAATTCGAGGATATCTGATAGTGTCATGTCGTTGAACTTTGATGCAAGGGCAGTGCCAATGCGAGCCCCATCAAGGAATAAAATAAGGCCATTCTTTTCGCAGACTTCCTTTATCGCAGCCATCTCGTTTCTCGTATATATCGTGCCGATCTCGGTCGCATTCGAGATGTATACTAACTTGGGCTTGGCCATATGGGGGAAATGCCAGTTATCGTCCAATGCCCGCTCAATGGATTGAGGGGTAAGTTTGCCATTGACAGGAGCAACGTTTATTATCTTGTGGCCACTAGCTTCCACAGCACCTGTTTCTCTCGTCACGATATGCCCAGAGCTCGCGGCAATGACTGCTTCGTGGGGACGTAGGCATGCGGCGATGGAGATGGCATTGGCTGATGTGCCGCTGGGTACGAAGAAGATGCCGACATCGTCACGGCCGAGATGGGCTCGGATTCGCTTCCGTGCGAGATCGCAGTATGTATCGTTGCCGTAACCAGTCTCTTGGGTAGTGTTGCTGGCGATGAGAGCTTTGAGGAGGGCTGGATGTGCGCCTTCGCTGTAGTCATCCATGAAACCATAGCGAGAGATTGGGGTTGGTATTTGGGAAGGCATCGTGAATGTGATTGAGGTTCAGATGTTTGATGATCTTGTTAGTGTGGCAGACTAATTATCTAATTAATTAGCTGTGGCAATTCTATATAGAATATTCCATCTCCACTCGATGATGCATAGAATGGGGTCGTTAGTAATTGCGCTGTTAGTCAACCGTCGCTTGTGGGTCAATTGTTACTCAACAATCCGTGACACTTGCCAAACCATTGCATGCAACTCTACACCGTGTCTTTCGTATTGATAATAAGTTGGACCGAATCGCATCATGTGGTAGCTTTCAAATTTCTTCAATTGCGCTGCTGACGACAACCGGCCCGGCAACGACAGCTCACCTGACCTCGCTCATACCGCGGGACCCATAGAAATCGTACTAGATGCATCGAGAGAAAAGTCGATGAAGCTTCTATAAGTCTCCACTGTAGATGGGTCAAGAGGTTTCGGGTACGTAAGTATCTTTTGATACTTTGGCTTAAGAGGCATCCCAGACGCTGTCAGGTCTCCCGCTTGATCCCACAGCTCCGGATACTTTTCGAAGAAAGCGGGGTCAATCTTGTAATATCCTGCTCCCTTGTCCATATTCAGTTTGTTGAACGCTGCTCTTGCGTATGCCGGTGAAGAAAACAGGGTTGAGATATCCGGAGCTGGCAGAAGGGCAGACACAGACTCGTCCCCAGAAGAGCGAGACATTGTGTTGATGAGATCCGTGACACGAACGTAGACTGTTATTGGCGGGGCACCCAATATTAGGTCTGACATGAGCGCCTCTACCACGTAGCCTGTCACCGCATCGCAGAAAATCTGGTCAATGTGCGGATTGGCTGAGTGTAGCTGAATCAGCCGATCTCGTATAGAAGGGAATGGTATCCAATCGATAATGCCGGGGTGAGGGTTTTCCAGCTGTGCTTTGGTAGGCCTATATCGAGGATGGAGCTTGTTGTACGTTGCTGCCGAAGGATAGAGTTGCCAGGCGGTGAGCTCGATAATATGGTAGAAACGTGTCTTGGCATACCAGGCCATCACGTCTGGACGGGTCATGCTATTGAACATGGAGAGAACCATCAACACTGGCTGGTAAACGCTGTAACCTGTTAATGATAACTATTCAAGAACAATGAGGGTCAAAGTACCTTTGCATCGGATGATGACTCTCCGGAACAAAACCAAGAGTGTTGAGCTTAGATTTCAACATTTTCTGAAGCAACTGTATATGATCCGAAAAGGGAGAGTTTGTGAATGCATAATCTTTGCCTAGTACAAGATTTGTTTCTTCCGTTGCGTTGATGGCCGTGATATAAGGCTCTAGGCCCATCTGGTACTCGTGGCTCCATATGTTGGGTATCTGAGAGTATAAAGGATTCGTTCCTGTGACGTTGACGAGCTCCGAAGTAAGACCATTTGCTGGCTCTGGTGCTGATTCTGCACACATTTTGTTAGAGATTAAGCTCAGTGTATCAAGAATGCCATCACTTACGTGCAGCGTCTGCTGAAGCAAAAGGCACATTGAAATCAAGTATAGATGGATCAAACGAGTCCAGATCCAACGAACTCACTGAAGAAATTGACGCATGTTGGTCCCTCTTCTGGTCTAACACATGTCCTTCCAGATCCGCTTCTTCCGGTGAATGGCTGCCGTCCTTGGTGTCGTCCAGCGTCTTAGTAACAGAGTCACTTAGTAGCTGAACGGAAGCCAAGACTTTTGACATCTTAGCCTGAACATCGATCAATTGCTGTCTCAGAATTTTATTCTCCTTCTGCAGCGCCTCCACCCGCTCGCTATCAGGCCTTTGATCGGCATTGACGCGGTTACGCAGCTCTCTGATGCATTCCGCTTGCCTTCGGCGAAAGGCCCGCTGAGAGAGCCGATTACGGAGCTTCCTACAAAGCCTAATGTTAACGAGCGAGAATGCGGGGAAGAGAAGGGTTTGGTGATTACTTTCTCTCTGCTTCACTGATGGGAGCACTTTTGTCGTCGGCTTGGGACGTTCTCGGTGAGTCCATGATGGTTCGGTGTGCGATGCCTAGATACAGGACAGCGACGGTGAACTGCACCGTAGTCTGGATCTGATCTGGTCGGCATTCGGAAAGTGACTGGATCTTTTCACTGGGGTCTCAATTCCGGTCTTATACGGTTAGGATCGGCGGTTCGGACTGACCCGTCTGTTTGGGTTCCACGCTAACCTTAGCATAGCTGCTAGCTAATCGCATCTCATGCTGACACTCTTCAAAGAGAGGGGCATGAAAACTCAATATCAAGAGCGAACATTGGTCCCACAGGGACACGGTACATAGCATCTGGTATAAACTCAAAGCTCATTTCAGGTAGCCAGAGCACTCGGATCTTCAACAATGGAGGCCAATAAGAAGTTGGCAACTCTAGAAGGAGATGATTTTGCCAAGGAGATGATAGCAATCATGAAGGTAGCGTGCGATGCAAACTCCGAGCAAAATTATGACGATTCAAAAGACGAGTTCTTTAGTATCATCAGGACACGTGCGATGGAACCACCAGTCACAGTATCTCTCTCATCCGTTCTCACGTCGCCAATCGAGGACGGCGATTTCACTCCACTCAAGATGCACCAGCTCGTTTTCTACTCCATCATATCGAAACTATCTCTTGAGCAGCTGCAGCCTTATCGATCCGCGATAAAGACAATGATGGGATTCGACATATCCTCGTTCAAGTCACGGTCCAGTCACTACGCACAAACAATGCACCTTATCAGTAACGCAAGGCTACTAGACCGCTTCATTGAGAACCCGGAGGATGTTTGGGTCCCCGAGAACAAATTCGATTGCATCTCTTACCGTACCTTGTGGGAACGGATACATACGGCGGAACAGATGCGCCCGTACATGCATGGCCTGTTCAACTGGCAAGTAGACCCGTGTCATCCACCATTCAAGCCTTGCCGTGAGCAACTGGCGCGATTCCCCGAAGTGTCTGCTGTCGTTGCTGCTGAGGTTATGGGTATGGCGGTTGATGATGTCGAGCACCAGCACTACTTGATCGATTTCGTTTCAGAGTGTGTGCCTGTTGGGAAAGCTTGGTATCCGATGCGTGCTCCGGTGGAACAAATGGTGCGAGTACTGGAAGGTAAAGGTAAAGATCAGCTTACAAAAGCCGGAGAAGAGGATTACCTTGATGAAGCAAAGAATTGGTTAGAAGTTCTGAAGAAGTGGGAGAGTAATAACTAAATCGAAGGGTCAAGAATGACCACCATCTGAGCCAGACGTAGAAACTTGCCTTGAACAACTGGACGTATCAGAAGGTTGATAAGCTTCAAATCGAGCAGTGTATGCACATAGGTCAATTCTCTACAATCTATCTAACGTACCATGTCAAATAAGATACAAAGGGGTGTCGCATTACACAAGAATAATTTCCCTTTCATCATAACCGCTCTCCCCTGCTCGAGATGCCATGACTGCCTGACCATCCATGAAATTGTACATGTAGCATTGTCCTACCACTTGATACTCTCCAGCATCCCCCTTTGGCCTTAACACAAACGGGACATCGGCACCGAGAAGTACAGCACATATATCCCCGGACTGCATCGCTGAAGGCCCCATTCCCCAATAACCATCCGTCGTGTTGAAGAACCGCCTATTAACGGCATGGGACTTAAAACTAGGCGTAAAAGATTTGCCAACTTCCAGCACCGTGTTCAGGTTCCAGAAACCATCGCCGTGTTTTGGTACCAAATGAGCTTGGTAGAATCCATTGTTCAGATGCATACAATAACCGGCCAACTGCTCTACTACTCGCTCACGGCCGTCTAGAGGTTGGTTTCCTCTGATCTTATAGTGGCAGGACAGTGTCGATGCGAATGCCGCTAGTACCTCCTTTGGTGAATATGGATTCGGCCTTCGTCCTGCCAAGTCCCAACACAAGTCAATAAGGAGGCCGCCGAAATCCTTTTCAACATCAAAGTCCGACGACTCCATAGTTCGTGTGAACTGGTCAATCTCGCCGATTATAAGCCCCGATACTCTAAGACGATGACCATCAGCGTAGGTCTTGAAAGTCTTTCCTTCTTCCTTTCGGAGACTAGCATCCCATGCTTCCCAAAACGCGTCTGCGTGGTTTTCCGTCTTCTCGTTCCACATTGGGACCCAACTTGGATATCCAGATTCGAGTCTGAGGCTTTCTTCAGTCTGATGAGCCTGCACCAGGAAGTTCAACGAGTCCTGAGACAGGCTGGCGGCCAACAGTCTGTGCTGTTCTTGGACATCCAGGGAGTAGTTGGCCTGTAGCCATGGGGCTTTTGTGACAGGGTTCCTAGCCTTTGGGTGACCCAGAAAGGCATACACATGATCCAGCTGGTTGGTGGCATTAAAGTAGCGTGACGCCTCAAGAACAAGGACAAAGTCAATACTGCACTGACCAGCAATAAGCTCAGCGCAGCTCCTCAGCAAGGGTGTTCGGTATATCCATGACTCTTTCTTTTCGTACGTGGACCAGACATTCCACACAGAATAGAGAGGTGCTCCCGAGAGTTTTTGGGTTATCTCATCTCCCAATGCATGCCTTAGTTCCTCGGTGTAGTAGACGTTCCAGATGAAGGAAGCAATCTCGCCGAATTCAATACTGCTGTCTCCCCAAATTGCTGTTGCTGAGCCTGCAAGACCGACTTCTTGGAGGACCCACACGCGGGAGAACCATGATAGATCAAAAAGTCTCCCAACACAGTCTGTTCCCTTTTCACCAAGCACAGAGCGATGAACTGACCGTCTTCCGACTGGTCTTGACATCGCTCGAGGCTCTGGATCAGCTTCTGTTTTCATGTATACTGTGCCCATTTCCTTTTCATCGGGGTAGAAGTACTCTTTGTCTGTTTTAGTATACAGTTTGTAGTTGATCGTTTGCAAGCATCGAAACGCCTCAGATGCAGAGGTCGTAGGATCAGGTCCCAGCCACACAACCACATGATGGGCATTATCATAGATATCACCCATCAAGTCAACTTGGTGACCTTTCTCAATGTCGTCATTCTGGTTGATACAGATTGCATCTGCCCAGGCAACCTGCGCCTCATCGGGCTTTCGAAGACGACGTAGCCCGTCCGAGAGACTACGTGTGATCCGGCAGGCATGCCCTGATAGCTCGAGGTTTCCGACCTTGTCTGGATTTCCCCAGACATATGAAAGAGCTGTGTATGGCGTTGAATTGTCTAGGTCAGATACGAAAACCTCGCATGCCAGAGCATCATCAGACGCGCCTGGGAGAATCCTAAGCAACCGAAAGTTTCGCCCAGGTGGGATGCTGGTGTATGTAAAAGACTCAGAGTCCATGTTTCGTTCAATTTGAGTAGGAAAAGCTATAACCGGGTGTGATTAGATGTGAGAAGAAAGTGAGTATGGTGCTCGTCTGATGGTAAAATCCCCACTCGTAAATAATCTGCCTGAGGGGTTTGTCGCTTACTTGAATCCTTCGCTGGCATAGCCCCACAAAGAATGATAAATGTGATTCTCACGCCTTGGCTGAATATGAGCAGCAGTACGTAGTCAAGCTTCCGGTTCTAACTGGACAAGATCTTCTGCATAGAGAGTCAGTCTGGCTCATTATTTCGTAAATAATGATCCGAGCCTGGATTTCGTTGCGGATATATATTTACAACTTGTGTTGAACCCCATAGATACATACTTCCGATGGTCATCTAGTCAAATCAAGTCAACATATTCACTACGACAGTGCAAAGATATTTGGGTATATATTCAATATTTCGGAACGAACGCGTTTATGTGGTTAACTAGAGAGATAGATCAAACGGTATTTCTCAACGTAAAGTCTTGATAACTATAATTACAATTCTTACTTCGCGTATGCAGGAGGATTCTGATCATTAGAGTAGGGCGGCAGAGCGTCTAATGGCACCTCCTGTGCTCTCTTCCTCTCTTTTCTCATTTTCCTTCTGTTCCAAAAACACAAACAAAACATACAAGTGAATAAAGCCCCAACGATAATAGGTACGGCAATCATGAGGAAAACGTAGATGGGGTCAAGAGGCCCTTCACCTTCCCTTGGTCCAGACCATGGCTGAGGAGTTTCCCGAGATTGAATTGTCTGTTCGCTACTTGTTGCGGGTGGTTCCGGTGAAATTGCGGCCATGTCAGAAGCATTCCAACTGATACGCAATGCTTGATGTATCATCATATTGCCAGCACCATGTAAAGCAGTGGTTGTTGCACTTCTGTTATCGTCCCTATCGCTTTCCGACCAGTGTTCACGTAGGCTTGAGATCACCGAACTTGTCGATCGGGAATGTTTATTGAGAAATCTCAATTTGTAGCCACTGATAATTGACGTCAGTTTATCTCTCATCCAATATATTCCTGGACACACTGACCTTGCGCAATAATATCCGGCAATGAACACTGTCGAGGATTAGGTTGCTCGAACGATGGCATCATAGTTCCAGTCTGATGGACAAATAGTTGTGTTGAGAGTCTGGTAAATTTTGTCAGAACCCCCTAAGGTGGCTGTTTTTCGTCTAACAGGAATGGATGACTTATTTATCTACGACAAATTTGCCTAATCGACATTGTCAATGGGCTGTTGGTTCGGGCATGTCACAAAGCTGCGCCACGGGCTGTGTCTCGCCAGGGTATCATTTAACCCCCTGCTAGCTTAGTTCTTGTTGGTTGTAAGGTTCTCACTACCATATAAAGCCATTTGCTAATTAAAATGCCTTGTTCTACCTGCGGCGCATGGGCAGGATGTAACTCCGTTGGTGTTTAACCGCCACGCACGTTTCAAGGGTATCTACTGAGAACTGACCCATTTTGCAGTATGGTCTGTCGAGTCTTCACGAATAAACGATCAAACAGAGGATGCATGCTAGGGATTCTTTTGACTCTTATTTTGAACCCAGCGAAACACTATTGATTCTGAAAACAGGATGTGAGAAGACTAGGCATGAATAAAGACAAAGCGATATAAGGAGGAATAGAAGCGGTGATGATGTGAAGAAATTAAATAACGTCAAAAATCGGGTCTAACCTTGACAGACGTGCCCAGCTAACTAAATCATGCAAATAATATCAGTTCATGACTCCCGTTGGATTGTCTGCGTGGTGATAGTTGGGTGCCGGTTAGGTTGATAGCAGAAGGGACATCAAAAATAGGCAGGCCTCAGGGTATCAGATAAATTAGCCACTGGCAAATTGAGAGATAAAATTAGTAGGTTGTTCAGGTTGAAAGAGACTCTTTCCATATCACCGACCTTTCGACCTTGTTGATACATGCCATGGAGAATCGTGCTTGAACCAGTTGAATGATAGACAGTATGAGTTTCATGAAAGACATCAACCCTCGATCGAGTAACAAACTTGACTTGGGAAGAGATGATGATATATAAAAGCTCATGGTTAATCCCATAAAAGTACTAAAGACACATAGAGTAATCCTAGCCTATCATGATTTGTTCTGTTGTTTTAGGTGCTCGTGTGAGTTTCGTTGGGTCCATACCATTAAGCTACATACGATCAGTCAACCCTATAAAGTGCACGGCTATTGATTTGACTGTAAACCATAAATTTGATATCTTAAGATAACCATTTGATTGCCTTCAGGACCTTTATTAGAACCTTATGATACCTTCCATTCGTTCACCTCTAGCTTCCACTCGTGAGATATTACTACATATTTGTGATGAAGTTGTCTCTATTTCCAGCAGTAGTGTTCTATAGTATCGAAATAAAGGACTTGCAATAGCTAGACTGACAATACGTGACCTCAAACACCAACCAGGGTTGTCACGATAAAGTCCACAAATCACTGTTGATTGTGAGAAGTGAGTACAATGACACGATTGGTCCAAACAATTGTCTCCACATGGGCTGATTCAAATCGCTCATGAGGAGACAACATACTCAACTTAACAAACATCGCCAACCATGTCTCACGTAGCAGAAGATCTTGTTCTCCCTCGCCCCGGTGCGGAAACCTCACCCCAGGAGCCGATACAAGGCCCTTCGGAAGAATCATTCACAAAGACTTTCGGAGCACTCCTCCCACCCGCCAAGTTTCTCAAAACTGCCCACGGCAAAGTTGCGTACTATGAGACCCTCTCTTCAGCGTCCGAGCGGCCAATCGATCGTGTACTTTTCATTCATGGCGTCCAGACCCCGGCATTAGGCATGCTTCCTCTCAGCCGCACGCTTGGAAAGTCTTTTCCTCATGCGCACCTGGTTTTGGTAGATCTCTGGGGCCATGGATTGAGCGACACGCCAATTCTGCCCCATGAACAGTCCTTGTTCCATCAATTGATCGACGACTTGCTTGATCATCTCCAATGGCCTTCGGCTCACCTCGTTGGTTTCTCCTTTGGTGGAGTTACCACGGCCAGCTACGTTGTAAAAAGACCAGCCCGGGTAAAGAGTTTCGTGCTCGTCGCTCCCGCTGGTCTTCTTCGTTCCTCAGATTTCACGCAAGAGGAACAATCTCACCTCCACGGGGGCGATGAAATAGCAGCGAGGAAATGGGTCCTAGACTTCCTTGAGGGTGGTGATCTTGTCGTGCCCAATGACTGGGAAGATAAGGTAGCAAAAGGTGAGATCGTGGCTGAAGCAGTGAGACATTGGCAGATGCAAGAGCATTCCGGACACGTAGCCTCTGTGGTAGCGATAGTCAGAGATGGCGGTGTGATGGACTCACATGCGCAATTCTCCAAAGCGTCGCAGATGGGAATTCCAAATCTCGCGGTGCTTGGTGAACTGGACGGTCTGGTCAACGCGCAGCAGCTTGAGGAGCATGGGTTCAAGAATGTTTTTGTTGTGCCTCAAGTTGGCCATGGGGTGGTGAGGGATAAAGTGGATGAGGTTGCATCTCAAATTGGTACTTTCTGGGACAAGCTTGATAATTAATCATGAATATCCATCGACATGCAGACCTACGCCTAGAAAGGGTGTGTATTACACTGTCGGATGGCTTGATCTCTAGCAATACAGCTGCGGCCACCTTGATAGGGTCCAGCCATTGGGGCTGACCTTTTCAAAGTCTCAATGAGCCCGATTAGGTTCTTTCCGTCGGCTATTCTCGTAAACAACAATCCTACATCTTGGACTTCTGACACATGCAACGCACGCCCTTGGCTACTCATAGATGACGCGTTTTCTCACTATAGATTCCACATCCTGAGCGGAGATGCCCGTCAGATCATTGCCCGGGCGATCCAAATATGTCTCAGTTGACGCCTTTTACGTTGTTCAAAGCTTATAACTTACTGGCTGCACCACTCCATGACGTCAGAGGCTGAGGAGGGGTTATGCATATATATATAGCGTCCATTCATACCCATTCTGGACAAAGTCATCAACAAACCATCATCCCTCCCTAACTTTCAAACACATTTCACAACAACAATATTACAAACTTACACTCAAAATGACCGTCCACGTAATCAAAAACCTGGCTGAATTCAGAAATCATCTCGAAAAACACGAAGTTGTCATTGTTGACTTCTGGGCACCATGGTGTGGTCCTTGCAGATTCATCAGCCCAGTGGTCGAAAAGATGTCCGAGGAACATGGCAACGACAAGGTCTCTTTTGCCAAAGTCGACGTGGATGAGGCTCAAGACATCTCTCAAGAATACGGGATTCGCGCGATGCCCACTTTTATGGTTTTTAAAGACGGCGAAAAGGCCGATGAGGTTGTGGGAGCTGATCCTGGCAAGCTTGAACAAATGGTTCGACAGTACGCTTGAAATACGCCATACAATAATTAGGAAAGGCCTGCTTTCTCTAAAACATGACTCTGATTGGGATTGACGATTTGGGTTGGTTGACTCCTGGTGCTGATTATTGCAAGACTTTAATAAAGGGACGGACAGGGGCAGGCAAGGTGAAATGAAATACTGTAATTAGGAATTAGGACAGACTCCCTACATCAACAATATTATCCATTGAGTCATCTTTTTCTTAGATTAATTTGCCTTGGGATTTTCTGTATTTCTACAAGTGGTTACATATACAAGAATAAATCATTACTCCTGTTAGCCATGGTGTAGTGACGGAAAAAGTGGTCGAAGCTGCATCCCCGGTAAGTGACTCTTTTATAACTTAACAACCTTGATAATTGATAGTCAATTGCCGGTTTTCACAATATAGCCTTCCTGATGCATAGCATAGTACATATGTAGTGATCGGGGTTGGCTGACTATCGTGCTGGCTGTTGTAAGACTTTGGGCGATGAGGCACGGGGAAGCAAGTTTTGTGTCAACTCCATGATTTAGAAAGTACAACGAGCGCGTGACTATGGCAATCCAACATCAATTTTTCGGCAATATCTATACTATAATTTAAATAACACCAATGCTTATACAACTGTAATTACATCTCCAACCGTCTTTCTCACAGTCTCATCGACACTCACTGTCTCAAGTCCCAGAACATCATTTCCTGAGTTGTCCTCTTGGGAATAATCCGCCCTCAGGCCATCTGTATTTCCATAAGTAGTCGCGTGCACAAGAATAAAGCCACCGCTGAAATCGCCAGCACCTAGCCTCTTTTGCGCCTCAGCAATCTCTGCATCAGTGGACGTCTTATCGACGTTCCACTTCCCACCCGTGGCTTTCTCAAGGGACTGCAAAATCTCATTCTGTGTAGTCACAACTGAATACACATACAAGTAGCGGTTGCGAGTTTCCTCGGGATGCTGAAGAGTTGAGACGATGGCTTGTGCCAGTTGTTTTTCGTTGGTGAGGGTGAACTTCTTGTTGCCGTCATCCCAGATCTTGGCTGTTCGGTTCTTGATGTCATATCCAAGAAAGCCGTTTGCAAGTCCCTATTCATTGTCAGCATTGCATATATGTAGAGTGGAAGTATGTCTTACCCAGTCGAACAAAAGCCCAGTGGCGAGACCAGTCCAGCTCAACCCATCCTTTTCTTTGGTCTTCAGATAGTCGATAAGATTCTTCTTCACCTCAAACAACGGAAACAATTTAAGAACAGCCGGGTCCTCACTGCTAGACGAGAACTCGGAAGGCAAGAAGCGCTTGACACCTGCGCGGACGGAAGCATCAACGAGTTTCTGCTGTTGATCGAAGCCTTCAACTCCGAGAGCAGAGATGACAACCTCTTGGCCCTTGAGAGCTTCTGAGAGATCATCTTCAGAGAAGTCTGTTGTTCGCACCGTCACATTGGGTGGGTAAGTTGCTTTACTTTCTTTGCGAGATAGTACCGTAACATTAAAGGCGGAGGTTGATGTAAGACCGTCGATAATGATCTTGCCAGTGCTTCCACTTGCCTTGTACCGATGTTAATTGAGGGTTTTAATTGAGAGTTTGTAATGACTTACACCGACGACAACAATGTTCTTGTAAGACGACATGATAACTGATAGGTAGATGATCCCAATGAGATAGTTGAAGGTGGTTTGAATGAAGATGTTTGTTGGGAGACTATAACCTGTATATTTAAACACTTAAACACTGACTGATCAATGTCGTGATCATCATTCTAATCGCAGTAACTGAAGTCTCGATTTTTGAAGGAACTTGCCTCAGCCAATCAAGAGCGATGATACATTATTGAAGTAATGACAAATGCAAAGGACTAGTGCTGACGGTCGATCCATCCAGACACTATCGTCAATCAACCAATTAATACCCTTCATTTCTGACGATAAAAGTATCGTCTTGGTAAGCCCGGAGAGTTCCTAGGGACTTTTGGTTAGATTTCTCAGCATGCTTTCATGTGGTGGGAAATTGTAAAAGGCGAAGAGCCGAACCCCGCGATACGCCTGAGTTTCTATCCGATCAGTGCAAGATCTTTTGTCATGGCAAAGTGCTGTCTTTGGTGGATTATATATTTTTTGGGATCGACCGTCAATTAATGAGAGTATTCACCGCAATTAAGGTTGATAGTACAGATCCCAAGAGAGTAGAAATTTGTCACCAGCGACAGAGAATTAATAAGTCTTTAACGTTAGAATAGACAGAAGAACCAAGAGGTTCTTGCCAAACTCAATAACACTGTATCAGTTTTACGAAATCTCACATATCGCATTAACTGGATCGTTGCACCTTTTACCAACCACCAACCCACCATTGCCTGGGAAACTTCATCCCCCATTTACCCATAAGCTGTCCCAACTCCTTCTCTGTCCCAGGCACAACATTGACAAAGATCCTCCCACTAGAACCCTCACTCATGCAGGGCTCTGAGTGCACAGCTCCAAAGTCTCTCCCAATTTTGAACATAGCACATTCCCCCAGTGACGCAGCCTCTGCACCAAAGGGTCCCAGCGTAGTGGCAAGTTCCTCCCGCACGGCATCAGCCGCTGCCGCGCATCCCACACATCGGATAGAAAGACATTCGTGCTCTGTACTTGCATTTTTACTAGCAGAGTCCTGCCTTTTTCTCGCTTCAGACTGGTGGTTGGGAGGAATGAAGAGAGTGGATGGACCTAGAAGGGTGGTGCAGATCTTCCAGTTTGTTCCGTCATTATGTGCATATTTGTCAGATATCGATTTAAGTCCCAGCCTTGTGCCTAGTAGAACGCCATTTGGTGCTTCAGTGAAGAACAGTTCGTCTGTATGCCATCTTGGACGGTCGAATTCGTGTGTTGGTACTGAAGCGCGTATCGTAAAAAAGTAGTGCCGAACTCCCTTGGCTACGAGGAGGTTGTTGATATGAGCCAAGAACGGAATGAGAATATTATGTATAGACCCCGTGAGGACCTGAGTCTCAAACTCGTAGAATGTCGGCGGCAAAGCTTTCGAGACGTCAAGTAAAGGACCAGAGTGACACCAGTAGGCAGTCCGTTTAACGTTTATATCATCTTGGCACTTGGTTGCAGGGTTCTCCTTGTATCTGATAAACGTGAATTCATTGTCAAATGATTCATGAACAGCCGTCATGTTGAAATATCCATTGTGTGAACAGTAAACATGGCCACACCGCCGAAGGACTTGTCGCATTTTGTTTGCTTACATGGTGACTAAGCACCACTGGAACAGTCACTAGGCCTGGCTCACTGTAACTAATGAATGGAAGGATTGAGAATGGGCATTCAGACAGCAAAACTCATCGACCTATAATTGTCCACATCTCCGCTGATATTGCTCTCTCAGCTCAGTGCAGTATAAAGGCCAACAACACCTCCAGCTCCAATAAGCACGGCCCTTACAAGGTTAAGCCAACGAAACTTCTCCAGCAACTTATACACCTTTTCATCTTCTTCTTCATTCGAATCTACCGTCGTGCGTTCCTGAGGACCACTAAGGTCGGTGAATTCGAATCCCTCACCACTTCCCTTGACAGAATCAAGAGCAGTTCTATCAGCCGAGGCATCACCTTCCGCGGCGGCTTTCTTGCTCCTCGCTCCACCCAACTTGTTATTCTCCCGAATAAGAGCAAAGTTCGTCGGAATCATGAGTTGCGTGAACGGTTCGATACCAAAGGACAGCGCTGCAGCGAGCAGAAATCCATTGGCTTTAGAAGTGTTGTTCGATAAAGAATAGAGAGAGCTGAAGCTTCCATTGTCAACTGACGCGGAATATATGAAGCCGATAGTAGAAATGATTGACGCGGATGGGAAGACGTGGGATCCACGACTGAAGAGCCATCTTACTGCAGAAAGGGAGCGATAGGCTGGTTGAGATTGAAGCTCAGGAATGTCGAAAAACGTCAATGTGGCGATACCACCTGATGCTACAAGGGCAGTAGTGATAGAGAAAACTTGGACGTGAGACATGTTGAACAGGTATAATTGGTTTTCGGAGTTGTGAGTAAGACATAAAAGTATCGATACTTAAAACCTGGAGCATTGATATATAGGTATGGATGAATATAGATGACGTAGATGAACCTTGGACATAATGACGTTCCAATACCATTGTCGGCATTTTGGAAGTCTCCGTTATTCCGCCGTTTGTCCGCCTACTAACAAATCCTCATATTCTTGATAACTCAATCACATGTTTTTACTACATCTGAGCAATATAAGATTATTTCTGACCACTCAAAACTTGCAATGCTCTGTTGCTAACTCGCCACTAGGCACCCATGATAAAGTCTTCTCAAAGATCGACCTTGACAGCGATAGCGTTTTGAGAATAGAACCCCGTTGCGAATAGCCAACCCTTCTTCTTACCACCCTCCAACTTAGGGTCAATGCCGATCAACACAGCTGTAGCTGCCGATCGCAACCTCTTTCCATCATCCTCGAAGAGAAGCTTCTTCTCCCATTTCCCATTCTTTGGCTGAGCTAGCCAAACCATAACAGGCTCGGTTCCTGTAGCAACTCCAACTGACTTGGCTAGATCCCCAGCCTTGGATAGACCAGCCGAGACATAACCACTGCTGTCGCCGTTCACATCGGAGAAAGAATCCGAGTACCATGAAGGATTATCCACTGCTGTGTCAAAGTCGATAGTCTCAAGAACTTGAAGGGAATTGTTGCTGTGGACAGTTGCAATATGGATATCTCCGCTCGCAGCACTTCCAATTGCTATCTCATTCAGTGTCCTTCCATGACCGAGACCATTATTGTTGTGGAGTCCGGTCAGCGCGACGGAAGCATTGAGACCAGCAGTAGCATCTTGAGAGGTCGAATCCGTGATTTGCACAAATATGGTGGTTGACCATTTTCCGCCATAGTAGACATCTTCAATCTGACGAAGAATGCCTTCGCGGTAGTGATGATCGTTGGTAACGTAAAGGCTATTCGGAGACTGGGCAACAATATCATTTGGTGTTTGGATCAGTGGATGACTGACAGAGCGAACATATCGGGCAGTAGAAGATCCTGTTTTATGATGGAATACCTCAATCTGAGAAGCCGCTTTGTTGCCAGGATACTTGTCATAGCTTTGCCCGTCGACGATATGTTGCAGATATTCAGGATGAGGAAGATGGTTGATGGCGAAAATGTACACACTGGAATCATCCTCGGGATCCGAAATAACGTCAAGGCCGTGGGTGATGAACGGCCCAGCAAAGCCCTGAAACTCCAATCTCTTGGACTTGAATGTTTTGGGGTCTATGACGTGGATAGACCCACGGGACTTGCTAGCCTTGAGGGGATCATGGAGTACGCCCAGTCCAGGAAACCACGAGAAGCGCGACTCGTAAGAATCCTCACAAGCAGTATATAGTAGACCGCTAGGCTTGTGGAGATGCAAGTCTTCGCAGAGCATCGTATCTGCGATTGTCACGAAATCTCCATCTTTGACGACAGTGTTGGCTGGTTGGCGAAAGACGCCAAGGACGGTGGTGAAGCGATTAATTGGACGTGCGACAAGAACACCGAGGCCAATTGCTAGCGCAGATATCGCCAGAGTCTTTGGGCCTGCAATTGACGATTTCGACGACGGCATCGTGAATTAGGTATTTGTTGGGTTTCTTTGCAGGGAGTTAATGGTTCGGCCCTGGGGTCTCAAGATGAGGGGACATGGAGACAGAAACTAGACTAAGTAAAATACACATTTACCGAGGTCCAATTTATATGGATTGGCTCACATACGACGTCGATCGTACATCTTTTCCGAATTTGTTGCGCTACCTTGAAAATACAATTTGGTGATGAGGGTATGTCACTTAGTAGGCTCAACTTCAGCTCTGCGCGGTGTCTACAGTAATGCTTATTTTCTCACAATACTGCAAATCTGTATTTAATGCAGATTATCGTGTACTCTGCAAGAAGTACTTCATTTCGCAGTCACGATCATAGGATTTGAGGCATCTTAATACACAAAGGCCGCAATGGAAAATAGACTGACACCCAAAGCGCAAACAATCGGCCTTCCACGCTGGTGCACAGGTTAGACTGATAGGTGGTGATTGGTAAGGCGAAAGCTATCATCGCGAACAACCGTAGTGCATAGCGAATCAACATTACAAAAATGCGAGACTTGTCAATTGCCGCCAGGGAGTCAGAGCTGATTTGCTCAAGCGATGAGGTTGGTGAGATGTAAGCCATAAATGATGAATCCAATTGGCCGGTCAGACTGGTGGGATAAGTCGGATACTAAGACATTGTCAGACATTTTAGTATAAAATGTACGTCAGCACAAGGTGGCTCATGTCTTATTCCTCACCTTCCATCGCCTAATTTCGCAACTTCTCGACTTTTCTCGCAATACCATCCATTGAAATAACGGTATACTGCAAAATGGACAAAACAAAACAGTCACCAAAGCCTAGGCTGATCTATCTTGCAGTAAGTTAAATCTACCTATAGACAAAGAGCATTTACTGATGGCCATTCCAGCACTCTCCAAGTACGCAGGCGGTCTTATGGCTTCTCGAAGAGCTCGAGATAGAATACGACATCACGATATTTGACCGTCCCTTGGATAAGAAAGCAGTCGGCCTGGGTGAGACTCATATCCAGGCCCACGCGCCACAACTCATCCTTCCTGATGGCCAGGTCATCACGCAAATGAGCGCCTGTATGCTTTACCTCGTTCTCACGTATGACACTGAACGCACGTTTCACAAGACCGATGTCGAATACAGAGTTCGCGAAGATTATCTTGTCAGCCTTGCCACGGCCGATCTCGTCGCGCGGTTGGGCACCAAGCATTTATTCATGGTATTGGGTGCTGTGACACCATTCTTTATAAGTCCTGCAATCAAGGTTCTGGGCTATGTGCTCAACAAAGCGTTCTTGGACGAGGACGTCAACAATGCCTTGCATGTGGTGGAGATGGAGCTTGACGGCCGAGAATGGATCATGGGGGGCGACGCTCCCTCGAGGGCTGACATGGCACTCAAGATTGCGTTGGACATGGCAGTTCAGCCGAATCTTATCGAGATAGATAAGTGGCCAAGGGTGAAGGCGTGGCTGGAGCGATGTGAGGCCAGGCCTGCGTGGAAGAGATCGCTCGACAAAGGGATTGGTTACCAGCTTGACTGGAATGCCAGACTTCGCGAAAGCAAGAAGTCTGGTTCGTGGACTTGGATGTGGGTACCAGTTGCATTAACTGTAGCTGGTGTTTCTTATTTTGCAGCTTATGGTACTTGGTGATGCTACTTATCTTCTCAGTTACATCTATCTGTTATACGACATTACCCTTCCCAAAGATACTTCTGCTCAACTCCTGGTATCAGTGGTCTCAGCGCCATGCCATAATCTCCTCTATTAGGCGTCCTCATCAGCGTGTGGATGTGAAACTTGGCGGGCTCTTTGTTGTTCAGGAACACGCCTGAGTGGTGATCAAACTCGAAAATCACCACCGGGCTCTGTATCCTGTAGTAGAATGGGTCCTCATCGCTGAAGCCGCCGATCCAGCAGAAATACGTCTCATGGAACCACTCCTTGATCTGATCCAGACGTATCTGTCTAGCTTTGGCAGGTAGGTATAGGAGGAACTCATATGCGATGTCTAGGACATATTTGTGCTGCTCCTCAGTCATCTCTGACACAAGAATACCCTCGTATGGAACGACTCTGTTGTCGCGATAAGCACCACACAAATGTCGTTGGTCATCGTGATTCCATCTCGCATGTGGCATAGCGGGGTCCTTCATAAGCTCATAGACTTGAGCTGCTTTCTTCTGGTCAGGTGAAAGAGACTGCATCAGCTTTAATCCAAGAGCTTCCTCTCTATGTAGGATCCGTGTGCCTTTGTATGGTCCGTCATCGATCAAGTTCGGCTCTGCGCCAGTGAACCACGGCGACACCACGATTTGAGACTTGTATAGAAATATGTTTAGACAGAGATGATGGCCGTAGAATGAAAAACCCCAAGGACGAGTCGTGGAGGGGTCCCCGAAAAGAGCGAAATTATATGAAAATTCATTCATGACGGAAGGCGACTCTACGAGTTCCCCCAGAAAATGGTTGACCCGCATAGCACCGATTGCCTTTTCATATCCTTCATCAGAGAGGGTAAGCCCCAGGACTTTGAGAACTTTTTCCCTGAGATCATTTGTGACCTCATCAAGACGAATGCCTTTGTCACTGAGCAGGAACTCGGGGTTTGACCATGAGCGCCACTCTGGACTGTCGATATGGTAAAAGGTCTTGTTCTTTTGTTCTTCGCTTAGGCTGCTACAAAGACTGTTCGCAGCTTCTACTATGGATTCGATGGGGATGCCGTCGTCTTGCAACTCGAAGAGGCCATCTTTCACGACACCTGCAAATTGTTAGCTAAGACTATGAGAAACTAGGACAAGGTACCTACCGTCGGAGGTGACGCCTTGGTAGGGCTCATTGAATAGCTTGCGCCAGTGCAGATACAAGCCGTGAAGCCAGGGAGGCTGTCCACCTTTCTTGAAGATTTCCGCATACTCGTAAGCATCTTGCTTCTTCATGTCCTGGAACCTGGGTTGGTTGAGATTCGGGAGGTACTGGCGAAAGCCCTCATCATGACCGGATTGACTCATGATCAATGCGATAAAGGTTGAGCAGAAACCCTGTAGTTGAAGACGGAGCGTTCAAGATACAGCAATAAACGTGATCCTAACTCAAGACTGGGGTTGTTGAACGTCATCATCCGTGAGACACAATGTCATTGATCAAGAACGGATATATCTTCCATTTCCAGTATCGTTCTTCCGTAGTTGTAGCCACTAATTGGCCGATAATGTTCGCGCTGACTTCCCCGCTGCGTTCAAGTGCGGGGGGGGGTTCAATGCGCTATATCCGAGGTTCAGTGTCTCCGATACAGGAGGGTCAGCAGTGGAAGTAAGCATCAACCATATTGCAATACACACTGGGGCCTATACTGACATTTCTCTGTGTAATTCCGAGCATACCAAACAACAAATATGGCTGATACAACTTTCAAGCGTAAGGAAATATTACTGGATGCTACAATTCCTTGTTTTGACCAACTTAATAGGTCTTGTGCGATTTGTCCCCAAGTCAGACTCGGCGAGCATCCTGATCGGCGAACCGTCACAAGAAGATCTAGATATCGGTGTCGCCACGCGCGATGGGAAAGATGTCACTGTTAACGTATTCACGGGATCCTCCGTTCTGTCTCCTGGTACCCGAACCGAGAGAACCGAATCTATTGAGAGGATCTTGTCGCCTTTGGCACAGGAGGAAGTCGGAACTATTCGCTGCATTGGCCTAAACGTAAGTTCTTTACGAGAAAGAGACCAACGTCATATTTAACCGTTTAATAGTACGTCCAACACGCAAATGAGGTCAAAATGGACATCCCAAAGATACCAACTCTCTTCCTGTAAGTCCCCAATCCGTTCCAGCAAAACATATTCAGCTAAATTTGTCACAGCAAGCCTAGCACCGCGTTGGGTGACCCTTGGCCTGCTCCCACTTTTCTTCCCAAGATAACACAAAATGACGGAAGTGGTGATTATGAATCGGAGCTGGCAATAGTTATCGGCAAAGCTGCTAAGAATGTCTTCGAGGAGAACGCCATGGACTATGTCTTGGGCTATACTGCCGCCAACGATGTCTCGAGTCGTGTGTCACAGCTGAATCAGTCTCAGTGGTGCTTCTCCAAGGGATTTGATGGAGCATGCCCTATTGGTAAGTTCTTCACTCTTCTCATACTAGAGGTAGATGACTGACCAACGATGCAGGGCCTGTTATTGTCTCAACTTCGGCTGTTCCTGATCCTTCGAAGCTGCACATTCGTGGCCTGAAGAACGGAAAGGTACTCCAAGATTGTTCGCTGGAGTGAGTACCCATCTTGCCGCACGTGCCTTCGCACACTGACGTTTCCCAGCGATCTCATCTTTAGCATCCCCAAGCTAGTCAGTTTCTTATCACAAGGAACCACACTTCCAGCTGGCACAGTAATCATCACGGGCACACCAGCTGGAGTAGGAATGGGAAAGAGCCCCAAAGAGAATTTGCAACATGGTGATGAATTCAGAGTTGAGATTCTGCCTCACATCGGAACGCTTGTCAGCAAGTTTGAGAACGAATAGTGGTTTGAGTAGAAGTACAAGAAGGTCATGTAACAATAATGAACCAACACGTGGTGCAAGGAGCCTATCTAATAACCTCACGTGGTACTTTGTGCATGCGCTCAACCCGGGACGATCTCTCAGTCCCATCTATCCACAGTCGGAGTAACCCTAGCTATCCAATAGAGCAGGGACCTTCTCCACGAGGTACTCAACAATCGCATCTGGTCCTCTTTCGACCTGTAGACCAGTCGGGATAGCATGCAACTTGATATTGGGCACAATTGACTTTGCCATTGCGTGAATTTGCTGCGCCTCCTCCGGGGACCACATAGAAGCCGAGAACTGGAAGGAACATGATTAGAGTTTTGTGGCAGAGTCACAAAGCCTTGGATATTCAACTTACCAACACGTCGGGCTTGTGTTCGGTGACTTTCGGGATCACCTCATCTATGCCTAGATACGTCGTCAGCAAGTGAAAAGACACGATTTGATGGTCAACCTACTCTGACAGTTGTCAACGTGAATGATCTCGTAATCATCTTGGAGCTCGGTGATCAAACGTCCAATGAGACGCTGAGCGCGCTCGGGTGCCGTGTTGACCGTGACAAGTCTGAATGGTCCTTTTCTTGTTGTCATTTTGTTGTCTGTCAATATTTTGGTGTTGAAGTGCGGAGAAGCGAATGTTGTTGAATGTCAGTCGGAGATGAATCGGCTGAGTTGCGCCGTATTTCCGGAGTAGAAAGTGGAGCAACATCCGAGATGAGCATGCGAATTCGACAAACAATGCCGTGTTCAACGGCATGGCGCACAAAGGGATATTCTAGACTATTCTAAAGAATAGAGAGTATTGAACTGTGCATAACAGAAGTACTTGGGAATATGAGAGGGTGGTCTCATATCCATTGTTCTACTATCTCGATTAGGTCTTTTTAAATCCACACGAATATGTTCTTTATTCAACAATCAAGAAATTGAGCGAAAAGGGCAAAATTGTTATGAAACAATGCAACTAATACTTGTTCAGCAGCCCAGCTTTTCTTGCTGCAGCCTAGAGCGGGTCATCATAAGGCTGTTCTGGTGAATGATTCACTGTACCTATACGCCTCATGTGTACACCGGAACAGTATACGTAAACTGAACAACTCATTTCAAGGCATAAATAAACACCTACCTCCAATATATGCCCTTCTTTATTATTTCAACATTTCCGAATCTGTCAAACCACCGCACACAACTCATTCACAAGCATCTCACTATTGTCACCCTTCCTACACTTCCCACTAACCTCGACTATCTACTTTCAGCTTACTGGCAATCACAGTCTCAAACCATCCTCTCCCTTAACATTACCAGGCGCCGATACTGCATCATTGCCAAGTCAGCCTGTCAGCCGGCTCAAATATGATTCCAGCAACGAAGGCTATGTCATCTATTTCTCCCACTGTCGGGATGGAGATTGTGGTATGCGTCACAGGAGAGGAGTACGAACCACCATTCTCCACTACCTCTCTTCATCTTACTGCAAAGATGTACACAGGCCAGTTCTTTTGCGGTGATTGCTATGATGCAGACGTATTGAAGAGGTGCACTGATGTGCGAAAAACGATCGAGTCTCTCGATTTCAGTCAGATGCGCCTTTCCGCAATTCCTGGCAAAGACATTCCCAGCAAGTTGGGTGCAATCATTGCTGATATCCTTGGGATCAGCAAATTCGACTTTATCGCGGTCCCAGACGAATGTCTCTACCCCGTCTTCGATCCCTCTCTCACTAGAGTCCCAAGCCCAGTACCAAGCGAGTACTTCATCAAGAGGCCGTGCCCCGTGGAACATGATGGAAAGGACACCCGCGACGCCCAATCGGTTCTACAAGAGGCCAAGGTTGGAGAGCTTCTGGCCAAGAACCCTCATCCAAACATTGCCCAGTACCGGGGATGTGAGGTTGTTGATGGTAGGATCCGAGGTCTTTGCTGGGATCGGTACGCCGTGACTCTGCACGACCATGTAAGATCACGCAAGCCTATTGACTCTGAACGCATCCTCCGTGGTGTGCAGGATGGTCTACGCCATATTCACTCTCTGGGTTACTGTCATAATGACATCAATGATAGCAACGTGATGCTCGACGATAATGGCAACGCTGTTATCATTGACTTCGACTCATGCATGCCTCAAGGGGAGAAATTATTGAAGGGCGGCGAACATCCGGGCTACTCTTTGGAAGGGATGGAGTTCTCTGATCCCAAGAACGACGACCATTCTCTGAATTTCATGGCACAAGACTTGCTTTACTGGAACACAGTGAACGGTGGTCAGTAATTTGAGGACGGGGAGGAATATCGGGCTACTGCTGATCATTAGCTCGGGACTGGGAAAAGTTTTGGCATCTTGCATCGACTAAATGCTTCCGTTGATGCTTTGTTTCATATGTCGGTAGGTGTTACGGTTTTGTTTTTAGTACGGAAGAAGCAATCTAGCTAAGGAAAAATGAGAAAACAGTCATTACAGTACTACGTTTGGAAACTATTATGCACAGTGAGACTATGTGAATCGTCATTCCCTTGTGTTGTTCTAGAATATGGAATAAGCGTAACTAACTGCATAATTCTAACTAAGCCCTTTATCCATCGCGATCAGTTTGAATGACTCTCGTCAAACAGAGCCGATTTACGCGTAGTATAGTTCAACTACTGTCTCGGTGGTATATACATATAGGAATTCGGGCAATGTTCCCATCGGCAGTCGGCGACCTTGACACGCTGCCTGACATTACCTACCTTGAGAATTCTGTAGATACACGAGTCAACCAAGACACGATCCTCGCCAGCTGCTGGTTTGGTCTCTGCGTAAATGGTATCGTATTCGCACATTTCAAAACAATTTTGTGTTGCTTATTTTAGGTATGAATTTGTTCAGTTGAAGGATAAGATAGTGTTGATGGGTAGGAAGAGTCTTCTCCACGGACCGCGCCGCGAGTATTTATGCCCTAGTGCTGTTACTTAGTCAGTGCCATTTTTATTCTATGCGATTGTTGTCTGCACGGATAGAATGACCTTCTTCATTTGAGAAAAGGTTCTTGGCGGGTTTGTGCGCGCTTTCTTGGGAGCTGAACCGGATATTTATATACGTTTGGATCCAACATTGACTCACTAGAGCGTCAATTCATCTCCATGATCATGCGAACCACAAGCAAACAGCATATAGATCCCGAGATAAAATACCATGACATTATATGTCTCATTGAATAGCAAACCATCATCAACAGGGATACGGTATATATTTATCGAACCTGGGGGTAGATAGTAAGTGCGTCATTGTAAATAACGATTGCATCTCTTGAATATTTGTTACGCCATTTCATATACAGACACTGGAGTCATAATTGAGTTCGACGATTTCTACTTGTGCTTCATCAGCAACAAGATCTACGCTGTAGGACTGAATTGGATCCTTGCAGCACGGAGACAAGCTGGGAGGTTATGGGATGTCAACACCAGAACGCGCTACGCGTTAGAAGCTGAACTTCCCTGCAATCGATGATGCAGTGGGGGCATGTTTGATCAGTACCCACTAATTCATGTTATTCTGTACTAACAAAGCTACTTCATACTCAGCGTGATACCTGGAGCTAATTGAAGTACTCAGGTTAGTAATCATCCCTGCCTAGTTTCCGCGATGCCCCGTAGTACATTGGAGTTGGTGTGCTTACCACCAAAAACAAAGTACCCTAGTGATCGTATATAACTCGCTTCCTCAACTCTCTCATCAAATCGCACGATGTTCTTTACCACTTCCCAGCATCATTTATTATCCTCATCTTGAGACACTCAGTGTCGAGGAAATAAGTAGGTATTAAAAACTACCTGTAATGGCATGCTCAACCTGGAATACCTTTGCAAAGACAAACACACTCTTTTGCATCCCATTTTCCTCATCACTACCCTGGAGCCCCTTATCAGTGCCAAGATTGCTGTGTTATTTGTCATTAATTATGAAGAGGGATGCTTAATACAAACGAACTCAATGGAAGCGACTCAAATAACTGACCTTGGATGGAATCAAAGGGCACTGAGCATTCGATTGACAGCGGCGAGGGCCATCATCTCGCAAGTCTACCAAGAAATGGGCGAAGAATTACCGTGGGCAAACGACACATACGCTGAAGACGTACCATATTGGATCAACCAACCTTCCCAGAGAGCGTGACGAACCAAATCCAAAGGGATATCTCATGATTCCATACAGTTACGACTTCACGTTCCATACCGTCACTGGGTTCAACGGCTTCTGCACTCACCTGAAGAATGCCTTTGATGTGCTCTGCGAAGAGGGAGAAGATGGCGAACCTAAGATGATGACGGTCGGTTTGCATCGTCGAATCATTGGAAGGCCTGGGGGCGGTTGAAGACCTTGAAAGACGTTTTGGATTACATAGCACAGAAGGACGGAGCTTGGGTAGCTAATACAAGGTCAGAGATCGCTGAGGCTTTCAAGGCTCAGTTCCCTTATATCAGGTGTCAGCCGGCATCAGATAACATAGGTAGCTGTGCTTGACATACTTCATTCCATTTACAGTGTGCTGAATGCATCATTTTAGAGCCGGCAATAAATATCCCTGCTAAGAGATGGCGTTGAAGAGAGCCTAGCGTTGCTAGTTGCGAACAGGTGACGACTGTGGAGAAGCCATTATGTCAGCCTCTTACACAACACGTAGAAAAGACGCAGATCTTCGTATAGGACACATTGCTGGCCATTGAAATACCGAATTGCGCCATAATCGCATATAATTGTCACTGAACCGCTCACTCGAAGCCCAACTACACCATGAGAACCGAAGCTTACAAACTCACGGCGACGGAAGTCATCGCCAAAGTTCGAGACGGCAAACTGTCAGTAGAAGCGTATGCGGAGTCACTACTAGCACGCATCAAAGAACGTGATCCGGTCGTTAAAGGATGGGTTTATCTCAATCCTGAGCAAGTCCTATCTGAAGCTAGAAGGCTTGATCAAATCCCCAAGGAGAGCCGCGGGCCACTTCATGGTGTGGCAGTGGGAGTCAAGGATGTCATCTACACGAAAGGTGTGTCAGTATGCAATGAGGTAGTTTGGATGCTGATCAATGGTGACGAGATAGATATGCCTACTCAGTTCAACTCTCCCATATACGAGGGAGATGCTCCCCAAGTCGATGCAGCTAGTATCATCATCTTACGCAAAGCTGGTGCCCTGATTCTGGGTAAAACCACCACGACAGAGTTTGCAGCTACCACCCAAGGACCGGCTACAACAAACCCACACGATAGTTCTCGTACGCCTGGAGGCTCATCATCAGGATCAGGTGCAGTGGTTGGTGACTTCCAAGTCCCCATCGCTCTTGGCACACAGACTGGAGGAAGCATTATTCGTCCGGCTTCTTTCAACGGCATCTACGGTTTCAAGCCAACTTGGAACTCCATCTCGAGGGAGGGCCAGAAGATGTTCTCAATCATCAACGATACTCTGGGTTTTTATGCCCGCAGCGTGGCTGATTTGAACCTACTGGCCGATGTCTTTGCTCTGGAGGATGATCAACTTACCGACCAACCCGTCTTGCTTAAGGGACTTAAGATAGGTATCTGCAAGACAATGGTATGGCCCCAAGCAGGCTATGGTCTCGTTAATGCGATGATCAAAGCTATTGAGCTCCTTCGCTCGAATGGTGCCACAGTGACCGAGATTGAGTTTCCAGATCATCTGCAAGATTTGCCCGAGTGGTACTCCACCATTCTCAGCTCTGACGGAAGAACTGCATTTTTACCCGAATACAGACTCGATAAGAGCCTTATCTCCAATAAAATTGTCGGTCACGTCGAGAACCACAACAAGATTTCTAGAGCTGCGCAGCTCAAGGCTTTCGACAACGTTGCGGCAGCGAGACCTGTGGTGGATGAAATGCTCAGCCAGTATGATGCTGTCTTGACACCGAGCGTACCAGATGAAGCGCCCGAAGGTATAGAATCTACTGGAAGCGCAGCATTCTGTCAGATATGGACTGTGAGTATCGTCCCACATACAAACTTTGAGTGTGGATGAAACTAATGGAGCATTACAGGTCCTACACAATCCAGTAATTAACCTTCCCGGATTTAGGGGGTACAATGGGTTGCCAATAGGACTATCACTCGTTGCGCCTAGATACCATGACAGAAAGCTTCTTGCAGTGAGTGAAGTTGTGGGGGGTATGTTTGTGTGTTCTCTTTGATGTGTCCCTTATCTGGGAGGCAAATTTAAGTCCCCAGGCCACTTCAGAGGAAGTGGAACCTGTCTCTGGTGATCGGGAAGTTTATTCAAGACTGTCCACCAAACTTGTTCCCACGCAATTTTGGGTTATGATGATAAGGGGAAAGCAGGAGAGGGCTTGCAGAGTCCCAACCCTTGGTCCTCTCAAGTACCCGAAACCGTTATTCAGTTATTCAGTTACTCGAGCAATAAGGAAGATCTAAAACTCTTCAAGCCATAATGTTCTGTTTAAACTTGCCACCGAATATTGTGATAGGGAGGTTCGCCCACCTCCACTCTGACCTTCACTTGGTGATCGAAGAACCTTATGATTTACATCTTTTCTTCTTATCAGTTTTTGGCTCCGACCAAGGCTCAACGAATTTTAAGATTTATTAATACGTAACTATCATAAAATTTCAGTTGGCAGAATTGGTCTTTATAAATTACAAAGTCGAAAGCACAACTTCAGCCAACTTGCAACTGCAACTTTCAGTCATTCTACAACACCTCTGTTTCACCAAAGCAAATTTCAGGATCGTTTTTTAAAATCTCACAATATGGGAATGAACGTGTCGAGATATGACATCGGCCCTGATGGGCGTGTCAGAGTATACAATATAATGGATCATCCGCCGATGTCCAGATTTACCGACACTTTGCCAGTAAGTCTACCATATTGTGAAAAATAGATTGATGAGCACTCATTGACATCTGGAAGCCCATGTATCGTTTGTATCCGAACGACATTGAGTACAAGAGGTGTGAGTGAAGAAGCGCAAGGTGGCCGAAATACACAGACTGACAAGGCCATAGTGGCGCAGCTCTTCAATGATAACTGGCAACACGATGACAAAAAGGCGACTATCAACGGGATCTTCAAGTGCAGGCCTGAAGAACTCGGAAAATCCAAACAGATGCATGCTTTCACAAAGTATTTGAATATAACTGGTACAACTGTCGAGGCTGCAAAATGGCATTTCCACTGCACCTCGCGAAAGTGCAACTTTGACGAGAGTGTGGACGACGATCGCCTGCTACAATGTGATGATGCAGACACATGCGCGTTTTGCAGCATCCTTCGTGAATCCCTCAGCATGACATACGCTAGTAAGTTGATCGAGGGTGCTGCAAAACTTGGCCTAGTGAACTAACTGGATCTTCAGGTCAGGGAGGGTGGTTCGGGGCCGGTATTTACTCGTCTAACATAGCCTCAAGTAAGTTGGCCTGTGGTACTAAGAAAGAACGTAACTAACCGGAATATACAGAAGCGGACAAGTTTTCCCATGACCCCGATGGAAAGTACCATACCGGTCTCCACGCTGTTATCGTCTGCAGGGTCATCGTCGGACGGGTGCAGTGGACGAAAAAGAAGCTGGTCGGAGTGTCAGGACCGAAGCCAGGTTTTCACAGTGTACGTCCCCAGCGGCACTCTTTCTTTGGAAAAGACGCTGATATGTTTCCATCACAGATTCAAGCAGTTACGAAGAAACGCGGCGGACCGGTGTACTTCCCAGAAACAGTCGTCTTCCGCGACGAGGCCATTCTGCCTGTGGCCGTCATTACCTACAACAAGACGCAGTGGAACCTACGAACCGGGCGAGTTATGTACTAGGAAGCAGAGACCCCAATCATACGGGCAACGAGATCTCACCAAAATACGTATAGTGTGAGGATTGTTTGTTCATTTGTGTTGATATGAGGTGGATATCTGGGGGGCAGCGAAGACAGAGAGGGAACACGTATAGATTGCGTGGCCATTTGTTTCTGGGCTTCTGTTCTGTTCCGTTCCTTTCTTTTCTTTACCACGTTTTTAACTTCTTAGGGTTATGCCTAGGGTTATACCCAACAAAGGGTGGAATGGCGTTATAGCGTAGCTTTGTTACAAGTATCCTTTTTATGAACACGTGTTACTTCGAACGTAATTTTGATAGAACTTTAAAGACTCTGTAGAAGGAATGGTTTGTACCTTGATGGCCTTTCTACACCAAGCCATCGACCGTGATCGTGCCTGTTTTGTGTATCATGTACTCGTTTACCGCCACGTCCTTTCCAGCCTCCTTCCCATACCCAGACATTTTGATACCTCCAAAAGGCGACTCAGCCGCGGAGGAATTACCTGTCAACTCGATTAGTACAGGCTGACCTAATGAGATAGACAGGAAGCTTACCAGTATTAAGTGCAATCATGCCAGCTTCAAGATTCTCAAAGAGTCTCCAAATGCGATCGGCATCCTTGGTAAAAGCATAGCTGGCCAAGCCCATCGGCGTATCATTAGCCACCCGAACGGCCTCCTCCTCAGTCTCGAACTTATAAAACGCAGCGATGGGCGCGAAGCACTCTTCGCAAGAAATAAGAGTGTCGTGAGTCATGTCCGCCAGGATGGTTGGTTCAAAAAAGTACCCCCCTTCGCCATCCTTGGGAGAAAGACGATTACCGCCCGTAACTATCCGGGCACCTTTTGAAACGGCATCTTTGATGAGTCGCTCAGCTCTGTCCAGGCTCTCGGACTTTGTTACTGGTCCAAGAGTTGTTCCTTTAGAAGCGCCGTGGCCGACAACATACTTTGCTGTTTCTTCCACGAAACGTTGAAGGAATTTGTCGTACACGGCTGATTGGACAAGGAAGCGATTTACTGTAACGCAAGCTTGACCAGCGTGACGCCACTTGAGGCCCACGAGCTCACGTAGGGCTGCTTCTATATCGGCATCATCGAAGATGAGACAGGGACAGTTGCCTCCAAGCTCGAGGACGACTTTCTTGAGGCCCAAACTGCAGAGATTCGCGACCAAAGTTCCGACGCGCGTCGATCCAGTGAATGTGACCTTTTTCACAAGGACATGCTTGCAAAGCGCTTCGCTTAGCGACGGCGTGTTATCCAAGCTGGTGGGCAAGGTGTTCAAAACGCCGTTTGGGAATCCCGCTTCCATAGCCAACTTGGCCAAGGCCATGGCAGTCACTGGTGTTTCTGGCGATGGCTTCACCACCATTGTGCACCCCGCTGCCAGCGCTGCTGCGGCCTTTCTTAGAACCATGGCGACAGGGAAGTTCCACGGAACAAGAGCTACTGCGACACCAAGTGGCTGTTTGATAGTAAAAACACGTCTGTTTGATGCAGATGGAGCGAAACATGTTCCCTGGATACGCTCCGCCTCGCCAGCAAACCATGCAGTAAATGTCAGAGAATAGTCCATCTCTCCAATAGCTTCAGCGTACGGCTTGCCCGTTTCGTAGACAAGCAGTGTGGCCAAATCCGCCTTGTGCTCACGGATAAGGGCGTCCCATTTCAAAAGCCACTGTGCGCGTGATCTGGGGGACGTTTTCTTGAACGTTTGGAAGGCATTGTATGCGACTTGCACGATGTGGTCCACGTCATCAGCCGAGTTGTCTGTCACTTTTGCCCAGGGCTTGTTTGTTCCAGGATCTGGAGTTGTTAGCGTGGTAAGGGAATTGAGGGGAGATATTACCGAGGACGTCAAAGGTTGCACCTGAGAGGGCGCTTTTTGTTTGACCTGCAATATAGGAATCTGTGATCAACAGATCGGGGCGACTGAGCTGGATGAAATGTGAGTTTTGGTTACTTTTGGTGACAATGGGTTATGTACCTTGAAAGGTAGATCGTATGCCATTATGTGTCTCGATATTTTTTCAGTTTACTCTGAAGATTCGCACAGTATCGAAATAAGAGAATAAGAGCACTTGAGATGAAGTTTGGCAATTTGCGAGACAGATTCTTACTAGGACTCAATAGTTTACTGTTAAGTTGTTGGCTTTACAGTCATGGCTTTATCCACGTAACATGTTGTTTAGTAATGGTCATCGCGAGTTTCCCCGCTTGCTGATCACCAACCACAAGTGCTGTGTCGCCTCGTTACTGCAGACACCGAGTTTAAGCCACTTTCCAGAGACAGGCAAGATCGGCATATCATGAGAGTGAAGCAAGAACAAACACAACTCCGCATTGATAACTAACCAACATCAGTGCTGAGGCAAGTATAATTATCCCATAACATCAACCACGTCGATATAGGACCATATTCCATTCCGACAATGGGACGCTTAGACGGTAAAGTCGCTATTGTTACAGGCAAGTCCCCCGCGTCTGATTCTGTCTGTTACCTTCCAGTATCTGATACAAAGTGAAGGTGCTGCATCTGGCTTTGGCCAAGGCATTGCAGAACATTTTGCCGAAGAGGGGGCCAAAGTCCTGATCTGTGACATCAATGAAGAAGCCGGCGAGAAGGTAGCAGCAAAGTCCGAGGCCTTTGCGTTTCAGAGTATGAACGTTACAAAAGCAGCAGATTGGCAGGGCGCAGTTGAAAAGGCAGTGCAGCTCTGGGGACACATCGATATCTTGGTCAACAATGCGGGGACGAGCTATGAGAACAAGGCATGTTCCACACGGTACGAGCGCTACTGGAGGTCATTAATTAACATTGTGGTTTAGAGCACCAATCTAGTCACCGAGGAAGAGTTTGATAAGGTTATGAGCGTCAACGTCAAGAGTGTCTTTCTCGGCAGCAACGCCTTTACTACACAAGTCAAAAAGCAAGGCACCAAGGGTTCCATGATCAACATTGCCTCTGTAGGTGCGCATCGCCCGAGACCCGGGCTAGTGTGGTACAATGCTTCCAAAGGAGCCATCACAAATGTAAGTCAATCATTCCTAGCCAAGAGGTCGGTATGCAGTGGAAACGAGCTGCATATTTGCGTTGCCATAGGCGAGACAAGAGACAACTAACAATGGAACAGGCCACGATGGGTCTCGCTGCAGAATACGGCCCAGATGGCATACGTGTCAATTCAATTTGTCCCCTTGCCACAATGACAGGTCTTCTTCCAAAGTTCATTGGCAAAGAAATCACGCCCGAGGTACAGAAGGCTCTGGGTAACGTCCCACTTGGCCGGATGGGAGAGATCCGAGATGTTACCAAAGCTGCGGTATTCCTTGCGAGCGAGGAATCCTCATTCATTACTGGTGTGAATCTGGATGTTGATGGAGGGCGTGCGATTTAGACACCTCAGAGGAAGTCCTGGTATCTTATGCATGTTGGTCGTACTTGTGACAGATAACATTACAGTCTACAGATAGCTACTCATTAACAAGAAAAGAATAATGCAATGCCAAGTTCGACACAAACAAGGATCTCTTCCTCTGCTACATTGGAAGCGAGGACCGGAAAATCCCGCGCCTATAAAAGTCAATTGGTAACCAGGACCCTGGCAAACGGAAAGTTTTCGCCTATGCAATTTGTCGATCCAACAGCCATGGCCCCATTCTGTGATGCGACATTGTTGGTTGACACATGCAACCATGCAGGGTTCATCCTTTACCGTAAATGGTCTGTCACAAAATGCAGTGTCGGTTGGTTGTTGTCTCGGCGCTTTGGGTGGGATGAGAAAAGAAGGCGGGAAAGATCTTCTTTGTCGACCAAACACTAAGGAAAGCGTTGTTAACGTCGTTAGGATCGCGATGAAATGATGGCGATGAGATCTGGATGTGGTACTAAATCTAGTCTTCCAGTTGAGGATACAATCATCACATGCTCATATAAAATGGATCAGATCGTATCAACAATTGCTTTGTGTACTTCAACCATTAACTGTATATCTCATTACTACGGTTAGGAGCATCCCTTTTCTTTACCAAGAAGGATAACTCGCCAACTCATATCTCATTGCGGGTTCCAATGTATCTATTTGACCATCATTATCATAAACTGCGACCAGCCACGCGTTTTAGTTCTCCGAGGAAATGTTCTGGCTACTTTTGCTGGAAGGGACATCATTCACGCCAGTCTGAGGGCCTTTGTCTGCAGAATGAGCCTCGGCGATCAGTTTCCTATCAATGGCTGCACGCTCCTCGTCCGTGGCATCATTAATATGAACAGCGACCTCGTCTCCAAACTGCTTGCCAATCTCTTCAAGAGATAGCCGCGCTGTCTCGGGCCAGAAGAAGTAAATGGCTGGGATGAAAAGAACGCTCCAGCAAATGATGAGAAGGAAGTATTTCCATCCCACGGCGTTGAATCCAATGGGCGCAGATTGAAGAAGAATGATTGTGGCTGGTTGAGTTAGTTAATTCATATCCTGAGAAGGGGACGATGTTGCGACTTACCGGCAAATTGCCCAAACAGTGACCAACCAATACCAATGGATCTGATTTCGGTAGGAAAGATCTCTGAGACATAGAGATACATGGTTGTGTTGCAGAATGTCCCCTGGAAAGCAAGGTACAAAAACATGAACAGCACGCCCATAGCATTGCCCACTTTGTTGTCTGTACCTGCATACAACGAGATCATGGCACAGTAGATAGAGGTGGTGATGACAATACCGATAAAGCCAGTCATGTACATCTTGCGACGAGAGTTGACCTTGTCATGGAGCCAAGCACCAGCGGGGTTATAAATGAGTCCGGCAGTTGTTAACCAAAGGGCAGATAGCAACAAAGGCATGTGGCCAGTTTGGCCCAAGCTGGTATACAGGATAACAGCATAGTTGTTCTTGAGACAGTAAGTAAACATTCTTTCCATCACATATGGGAACTCACAATAATAAGAGGACCTCCGAACTCGGCACCCCATTGTGTCATGAATCCGATGATCATACGTGTGCGGTAGCTCTTCTTCATCACGACAGCCTTCCAAGGGCTTCCGCCATAGGCCTCCAACTTTTTAGCATCAAGCTCAAGCTGCTTATCGATTTGATAGAACTCTTCTTTCGCAACCAGATCCTCTGGGTCGTTGGGCGACTTGCGAAGCCGGACGAGCACAGACCAAGCTTCATCGCGATGCCCTTTGGACATCAACCATCGAGGCGAACGCGGGATCCATGGGGAACCAGCAAGGAGAACGACTGGAGGCAGGACCTGGAATGCCAATGGAAATCGCCATCCAAATTCTAGATTGGGTGAAAAGTAGACTGCGAAACCAATCCAGGAGGAAAGCATATAACCAAAGACGAGAAAGATGGCGTGATGACCTACAAGCCAGCCTCGGGCGAGAGGGCTAGACATCTCGGAGAGGTACATGGGTGTGACAGTAGCCATAAGACCGACACACATTCCCATGATCCATCTACCAGCCTGGAACATACTTCAAACAAGTTAGGATCGGATGCAATACTCGGACTCTAGACCGGATCTTACGCAAGATTTTGGGCCGCGCATTGAAGGATACCGCCGAGAATACCTAGCGCACAACCAAATTGGATACTTCTCAAACGTCCGTAGTAATCGCAAGCCCACATGAGAATCAGGCAGGCGACGGCGCCACCGGCAGAGAAGAGGCCATTGGCAGTCGCAATTGCTGGGGTGGTTATAGTATCATAGCCTGGTTCACCATTTTGAGGGAGATCGAAGAACTGATACCAGCCAGGTTGTCCGATGGTGCTTCCTATGATTGAGGCGGCATATCCATATGTCTGAGCACAATATTAGTATCAATCGTGTGAGAGCAGCACTGCCCGAGGTAAAAAATTGGAGGGTCAACTCACAGTACCGCCAATGGCAACAAAGGTGATGACAAGCTTGTTGTACAAGCTTGTCTGATTCCCTGTCTGTGGCATTGTAATCGAACGATAATACCTGACAGCAATTTCAATCAGATACCAGAAGTAGCAAAAAAGCAATGAGAAAAGATAGAATACGGAACACAAATTAATCAGAAACCAAAGTTCTGATCGGTAATTTTACTTTTTGTCAAGGAGGGTCGCTTCGGGTCCTTTTGACACTCCCACCTACTGTACTCCCAGCCACGAGCTCGGTTGCCGATCAGCGGAAGTGTGCTTCACTTGCCGAGCATCAGATCAGTCCTTGTGCTGCAGGGATATGCATGTAAGTGATAGGCGCTGTGGCTTTCCTATTGTGGTTGTGAAGAGATCCACTTGGATTGCACGAAATGGCAGGGTTGATGTTGGCTATTGACAAACATGCATTCAGCACAATAAACTGTTCAGTGAGCTGTGGGTATACCAAGGATCTTGCGAAAACTCGAACCATTTTGACTCTTTTTGGACTGGGCTCCGGCAAGGCATACGATCTATTAACGCAACAAGATGGTGATCACGATTATGTGTGTATAAACAAGGACCAGATTGAGTACGGCATCTTACTGTTCCTGCATCCCCCAGCTAAAATCATCATCATCTGTGCACTCAATTCCATTACGATGGATCCTTCTATCATGGAACAAAGATGGGACGAACTCCGTGATCCCAAACGTGTCTGGGTCGGAGAGCCAGGGAGTCGAGAAGAAGGTTTGGGCCGCCTTGTCCTTCTTACGCCCGAGCGCGTCGCAAATGCAGCACAGAGCCAGATCAGGGTAGGAATACGAGTCAATCTGGGTTGGGATCTGAATAAGCTCGAGTATGCTTGTTTTAATCGACAGCCATGTGAGCTGAAGATGGTGCCTCTGCTAGGCGGTGTAGCATTTGATGATATTTACGTTATGAATCCACGTCAGTACTCCTAGCTTTTGTGGGCTTGTTTGTACTAATATCGTTGCAGAGCAAAGTAGCCAGTGGGATGGCCTGCGACACTTCTCCATGCCTCGAGAGGATGGCAGCGCAGAGCGTGTGTTTTATGGTGGGACAACCAAGGAAGAGATTCTGGACCGGTCCAATGATAGAATTGGTATTCATCATTGGGCTCAAGAAGGAATCACAGGTCAGTTCTTATGTTCGGACTCAGCTACTTGAAGAGGATGCTGACGAAACAGGCCGAGGCGTTTTAATCGACTATGCATCGTGGGCAGAGAAAAGAGGTATCAAGTACACAACATTTTCTCAACACACCATAAAACTCGTCGAGATCTTGGAAATTGCCAAGGAATGCAATATCACCTTCCAACGTGGCGACATTCTTCTCGTACGCATTGGCGTCATTAAAGAGTGGGAGCATGAGATGGATGTAGCAGCCAAGCAGGCCTACGCCGTCAGCACAAGCCCCAAGCACGCAGGCGTCGAGGGAACAATGGACATGCTCAAGTGGGTATGGAATACAGGGTTTGCGGCTGTGGCTGGCGATGCGATTAGCTGGGAGGTACGCCCCTGCAGTCTGGACATGCTTGGCTATCGGTGATTAATGGTTCTTGGCTTCAGGTATATCCGCCTCTTGAAGGGACAATCTTGATGCACGAGTATATGCTAGCTGGATGGGGGATGCCGATTGGTAAGTTTCTGATCCTCGTTGATATTGCATTCACTAACTCTGCAGGTGAATTGTTCGATCTTGAGAGATTGGCTGAGACATGCAAACAACTAAACCGCTGGACGTTTTTCATGGTTTCGTCGCCTTTCAACATGAAAGGTGGCATTTCTTCTCCACCAAATGCGCAAGCCATCTTCTAGTCTAACTTGCTGGGTAACTCGGCTCGGTTGACGAGCATGCATGTGAAGCAAATGAACAAGGGTCCACGTCTTATAATTAGGGCATCCGCCGCCAACAGTCAGAATCATAAGTTCATAATTGCTTTTTGTCGTTTCTCGTTTGCATTCTACATGAAACTGATGACCGTCGCTGAGAGAACAGTTGCTCAGTCATATGTAACAACACAAGCGACCCTCCATGCCGAGAATCATATCACCAGCCTTCTTTTCTCTTCTCTTCCCTCGAAGCTCCACTATTGAGACCTCAACGGGCCGCTTCCGAAGCCGCGGCAGGGATGTCCGTGTCGATCATTGACGAGTCTGGGCGTTATGTAACCTTGAGCCAACCAACAGGACGTTTTTATGCTTTTTTGTTTTCTCTTTACGAGTTTGAGTGCCGAGATTGCCAGGTTGAATAGAATTTAATCTCGGCACCTTTTTCCTTCTCTAGTGTGCGAGTGAAGATCTTTATGTAAAAGTCCTTTACTTGTCAAATACAGAGTGCATGCGCCATATCTCTAGCTTGTCTGCTTGTTGACGAACGTTAGACCCGTATAACCGAAGGTGATCAACGTTTGATGTGCATGTCGGTTATAGCAGGCCATTGGCCTATAGGCCTACTCTGTAGGCTTTATCGTGAAACTTTGACAAGTCATTAAAGTTCCGAGCCCTCATCCAGACCCAATATTTTCCCTGCCGCGTCCAACGCCTTCAGCCCGCACAAGCTCGCTTAACCAATCAAACCCTACGATCTCATATACCTGATCTCCGAGCCATAGCCAACACAACAAGAGGAACCTTGGATTAGAATCGATATCCGTATGAATGTCAATCGAATAATACAGCGCAACTCAGGGGCAAACATCTTGCCTCAAGGCCGAGACTCTCGTCGAATCCTTGTAGTCGGAAGACCATCACCCGGTTATCTGTCATGTTTTATTACAGAATCTATCTAGCTTTTATCAATTATGACATCCATGGCCCAAATGTCCGAGCACAATAATCTTGTAACCGCCCGCTGATGGCCGCTGAGAAGACTTGCCACTTCGGTTTTCTTGGCCCTGTAGCAAATCAGGAGACTTTGTTGATATACATTGCATTGCATCCTCTCAGCTCCGCTACCTATCATCTAATTGTCTGTACATTCAAATCAAATTCCCAGTCGCTCACGTTCACTTATAACGTTTCCGAGTGTTTGACGCTGCGATACCTAAGCTGAGAGTCAACATGGTCAAACCTGATCGTGAAATGTATTACATATGCATTATATCGAATTCCATTGCCATGTCGGTTTGCTCCATTTTCATGTTACTTCGGCTATGGGCCCGTTACAGACTGTCGATGAGACTTCGGATAGATGACAGTACGAATGGAATCAACCCTCTCATTTTATACTTGCTAACTTAGATACAGTTGCTTGTGTTATCGGATATGTAGGTTATCAGTGTGAAAGCCCCATACTGGCCACCAACTAACATCGTGTTCTCAGATTGGGTTTATGGGATATTGTGTGATATGCTTATTAAGTGAGTAGATTGGACCAGGCTTCTGGAGATTGCAAAACTAACAGTATAAAGTGCTGAGATATGGGGGAGGCTTTCATCAATGGGATGTTCCTGAGGATCTAGTGCCTAAGTATAGCCAGGTAAGTTGCCTCAAGTCACATCCAGTAACGAACGTCATTTTCTAACTCTAAGCCAGACAGTTTATGCAACAATGGTCACCTATGGCCCTACGGTCTTTGCCATCAAAGCTGCCATCCTGCTCTTCCTAGCCAGCGTTTTTGCCCCATATAAGACTTATGTAAAATGGATCTACGGCTTCCTGATCGTCATGGGTATCTACTACGTCGTCATGCTGTTTCTGAAAATGCTCATCTGTCGTCCCATATCCATGTTCTGGGGGGCCACAACCGATGGCCAATGCTTCAATCAGCGTGCCCTCATCCTTGTGGACAATATCATCAGTCTTCTCAGCGACATAGTGGTGCTTCTTCTGCCCTGCCCCCTTACTAAGAAACTTCAAGTAGGGCTGATGGCCAAACTCAAGATCGTCGCTATCTTTGGAGTTGGTGGCATTGCCTGCATCTTTAGTCTCGTTAGGCTTGTCTTCATCATCCAGAAGGGGGAAAGTCAGGATCAGACCTATGTCTTTCTCCAAATCAATCTGACTGGGTGAGTCACTAGTACTTCTCCAAGTCTGTTCGCAGCTAACCAGAACTAGAATCGCCGAGTGTGGCATCGGCCTTGTCTGTGCTTGCTTCCCCTTCATACCAATGCTCTGGAAGTCGATTCTCCACAAGGAAAAGCCGGGATACTCGTCTAGTGATTCCCGGTCGCAGTTCGAGATGATGAGCGGATCGATTAAGAGGTCGCGAAGCGCAACAGACAACGCAGAGAGTGCTCACTATAAGCAGAACATGGGTAGTGACGAGAATATCCTTATACCCAACGGAAAATCGTACGTCACTACCAAGATTAGAGCTGGTGATGATGGCGCCCAGCGGAACAGTGTTGGTAATGAGAGCGGAGGTCATGGAGCAAGTATTGATGAGTCTCATATTCTACAGACAGTGGAGGTTGTTCGACAATACGAAGAGCGTTGAGGCTCTCCAGTCATTTCATTAATACTCATATTATCAGCTTCAGACTCGTTGCTAGTCACAATGGGATACTAGTTGATCAAAACATAATTTCATTACTCGTAAATATAATGTGTAATAGTAATCAAATTTCTTCTCATAGCTCCACACATTCTAGACGCCACCACACCAAACCCTTCGAGTCCACAATTGCCCACAAGTCTTGCTTGATGCAAGACTTAGTACTTGTATCGCCAGCCGCGCTCGACACCAGAGTTCTCGGTCCAGCCCTCTTGCTCGTCGAGCTTCTTGTTGAGCTTGATAGCTCTCCATCGGACGAGGAAAGCAGACACAATAGTCAGGGCACATCCAAGAAGGAGGAGACCACCAGCCATGCGGTAGAAAGGCTCTTGGCTTGTGGGATAGAAGTAAGGGCTGAACCAATGGCTGACCTGACTGATACAGTTGGCGATGGCGATAAGAGCTGCCTTCTTGGCACGAGGAGCGGGAACGACAGTGGTTTCCCAAGAGAGCTGCAAATTGAGACCGTTGTAGGTACCGCAGACGAGAAGGATGATACCGATGTAGCGAGCGGCAACGTTGATGGTACCGATGAGAATACCGCAACCAGCAGCAGAGAGGATGATGGGGATGACAATATGGTATGTGGACTCCATGAAATGACCACAAGACCAGGCGATGAGACAGGCGGCAATGTAGGCAAGAGCGTAGGGAGGAGCCTGGATGAGGTAGGTGGTCATCTTGTTGAAGCCAAAGGTCTTCATGATGGAAGGAAGGAAATCCTTGAAGCTCTGAGCAGTGACGAGGGCGAAGTGCATGAGGCAGAAGTACCAGGTGAAGGGATCGCGAACAGCGTCCTTGACACCATCCCAGGTTCCACCAACACCCTCATCGATACCACCGTTGGAGACGAGGATACGGTACTGAGCCATCTCGCGCTCCTGCTCAGTGAGGAACTTGGTGTCTTTAGGCCAAGAGGGGAGGACGAAGAAGGCGACGATAGCGATGACAACGGAGGCGATACCCTCAATGAGGAAGAACCACTGCCAAGCGTGCATGCCAGCAATGCCGTCCATATGCTCAAGAATACCAGCGGCGAGGAAACCAGAGATGATGTTTGAGATTGTGTTACCAGCGTGCCAGATAGCCATTCGGAAGGGACTCTCCTCTTTGGTGTACCAGGAAGAAGTCATGAGAGTCAGACCGGGGAAGAAAGGAGCTTCCATCAAACCGATGAAGAAGCGGACGACACAGAAACCGACGCCGTTGGTCATGGCGGGCATGCAGATGGTTCCAGCACTCCACATGAGCATGACAACGGGAAGGAAAAGCTTGGGGTTCGTCTTGGCCATGATGAGGTTACCGGGGAGCTGGCCGATGAGATAACCGACGTAGAATGTAGAGATACCAGTGTTCCAGATCGTATCAGACATGCCGAGATCTTCCTGGAGACCGGCCAGACGAGCGTTGGAGACGTTGATTCGATCGAGGTAGCTGAGTAGAGATTGTTAGTCATTGAGTTTCATAGGGCTGAGTGTGAATTGACTTACTTCATGAGGAACATGAGAGTGACACAAGGCATCATGTGCCAATCAACCTTGCGAAGAACGCTCTTGTTGAGAGCTGCCATCTGGGTCTCAGAGAGATCCCTCAGAAGAGGGAAACGAGCCTGAATCTCAATGGGAGGAATGTTGCCGCGAGCGTGAACCACCTCAACCTCGGCGAGTTCAAGCTTTTCGTCGCGGACATCATGGTCGCTGACGTTGTTGTGTGTTGCAACCATAGTGGCGACTTGCTGTTAAGCAACCGAATGGGGAAGAGAGTTGTATAGATGAGAGAGGATGCTGCAGAGACCAGGAAGAAGCTGCTTGAGAGTCTGGAGAGTGAGATCTGCTGGTCCAAAATCTGGGGTAGGAGGATGCCCAACTTATATACACAGCTTGGCGAAAGCTTGGGGAGTAGAGTCTCTACTTGGTTTATCATGCATAACCGAAAAGTTGCAAAGGGAAAATTCCGTCAGTGCGTCCAAGTTCTCGCCCTTCATCCCTCTAATCGTTAGAGTTCGAACTAGCTTGGTTAAGCTTAACTGCCAAGACGCGGAGAACCCAGCTTACGAGGGCCTCGAATCGTGTGGTTAGACAGTCTTTGCGGGGAAAACCTCGCAAAGCTGGGGAGACTAGACCAAACTATTGTCACGTCTGCATCGTGGAGATTCCCGCGGGACTAAAATGCCAAGGCCTTCCCGGTTTTTGGGGGGGGAGAGAGATTTATCTCGATTTTGGGGAGGAGAAGCGAGAGAGATGGTAAGCGAATGTTGTACGGGAAGGGCGGGAGCTGAAAATTAAGCTTAAACAGGGAATTGGGGTCAAATTGTTTGCTGGATGTGGTATACGACTCCGAAGGCCGATCCCGTACCCCCGGTCTGGGATCTGGGAACGTGGTAATTCCACGGGTCAGTTTTCTCTGTTAGGCGAAGGGGAGCGATGCCAATGCGGGGGAGGACCGAGGACTGGGTAAAAGTCTCAGTCTGGGCACATGACAGACAGACTGTCGGTATCAGTCAGCGGTAAACGGTAAGCGATGTGGCGAGTGCAGTTCGAGTCATGCGAGACTGTGACCCTGGGCGATGATCTGAACCAACAGACAGAGAGTAGGTTGCAGGATTATCATGAGAAATGGTGGAATAATTACAACAGAGTATACTATTTCATCTACAAGTGATGTTCAGATGCCAACATCAATGCCAAGCGCAATATATGAACAAAGCTTTTACCAATACTGAGACAATGCAGATCGAATTCATTGGCATCGACGATATTGTGGGGGAAGGCATTGGCAAAGAAGCTTAACTACAAGGTTATATCTCTATTTTGCGGTTTTTTATGGGTAACGCCGATCGTAAATGCACTGTCACCATGGGCGAAGTCGTCTCCATTTTGGATGCAGGGTAACTTGACACGATTAACAACGCACAATTAATTGAAACATTTAATCGAATATGAGGTTTCCCATAATCGAATTGGGATCAGAATATCAGTGTAATATATTTTAATGAGGATATACATCATTGTGATTCAACTATGGGACTGTACATAATTCAACTGTGGTGATGTAACCCTAGTGCTGTCTTGTAATGCCAGTCGATGGGTTATAACACGACATCAACAATTCTAACACTCCCTTAAGACTGCAATTGAAGACAATTATCGTGTAAATTGTTTTTGGTGTTGAGAATGTCAAGTGAGAAAAGGCAATGTCGTCATAAATAATGTTAAGACGATACCCTCTGCTTGCTCGACCGATAAGTTGCGCATCACTCCCAAAACAAATTATGCGACGATGTTAATGATGCAACAATCATTCCGATTAAACGCGTAAATTCATTCTACCTGACATAAATCTAATGCAATGCCCTTTTTACGGAATAAAACAAACACCAAACACCCTAAAATGCTGTGATATCATCCAATGCTACCCTTTCTCTTCCCTCCCTCATCAAACGCGTTATCCCTTTTACTTGCCACCCATCAAAAGCGCGGCAATGTTCTCATAAGCTGTGAAAACAATACCACCGCTCAGAATCAATCGACCCAATCGCATGGTGCTTCCACTCCAGAAAGCCCTCACACCTCCATCGCGAACCACAGCCTTGAACGCCTCGCCCATAGACACACCCTTGGCAGACTGCGATCTTGTCTTGATGGTGTCAAAAGGTTGCGTCGCGTAAACGGTAATGACACCAGCGACTGCACCGATTCCGAAAGTGACGAAGGGGTTCTTGGCATCAGGACCAACAAACTCCTTGAGGATGTTGTAAGAACCCATTCGCACACCGGACGTAGCGGATTGTTTGAGGGTTGTGGAGGTGAGACCACGGTAAATCTCGCGGACACCTCGCTCAGCGGCAATTGTGCGGAGAGCGTGGAAACCACCATTGAGGCGCTTGGTTCCTGATCGCGCATCATCAATTCTAATAATGTTAGTATTTATTTCGCGATGAAATGTGCCAGGGGTCCTTACAGGGCAGTCTTGATTCGCTCAGTGGGCGTAACGACAGTCACACTCTCAACAGCTCCAGCAATCATACCACCAAGGATGTTCTTTCCTGGGGTGAGTTTTCCATTTGAGTCGGCCAATTGAGCCTTGACAGTGTCAAAAGTCAAGAAGCGAACACCAGCCTTGGCAGCAGTTCCCTGTCAAACAGATTAGACACAGCACATAGATATAGGCATTGCGATACATACAGCAATCAACGAAGAACATCCAGTGTAGATGGCGCGAACTCCATCGGAGCGAATAGTAGTTCCAATGACGGCAAAAGGCGATCGCGACGTCTTGACGCCTGGTTGTCTGGCACCCAGTTGAGCAACAGTCTTTGCCCACTCAAAGGGGTATGTGATGGTGGCTTCAATACCACCGGCGACAGCACCGGCAGCCAGAGAAATACCAGGTGTGATCTTCTTCTTTTGCTGGGGAGTAATCTTGGGTGCAGTCAATTGCTTGGGCAATTGCTGAGCAATGGGTTGTTGTGCTTGTGCGGCGTCCATTTTGTTATGTTGGTTGGTTCCTGTGAGGCTGAAAGTGAAGGTGGTGATGGGGAATATGCAATGCACAATAATAAATCCTGGCCAAAAAGAGATTACGGTCGCGAGAAAAAGGGAACTAATTAAAAAATAGGCGGGAAAGGACGAGGTTAATAAGCCGTTTATTTAAACGAAGACGAAGCGCCTCGCTGATACAACGTCCGAGTTTGAGCCTCAAAGATAACGATGGTCCACTAATTATTAGTTGAATTAATTACTGGTCCGTCCCATGGGGGAAGGGAACGACGGAAGCTTACGGACGGGTAAGGCTTCAGTAGGACATCAGCAATAGAGACAGCGAGATACAGTGAGGAAGACGGAGATAGCAGACCTAGAATATCCCGCCCTTAACCGCTAACCGCAAACAGAGCCGCGGATCAATAGTGGATCCGACCGAGAAAAGGCCCAGCTCAGCAACAGTCTTTCTCTGTGCCTTCCCGTCTCTTCCCGTGGCGCGCTTCTCCCTCTTTTTTCCTTCTTCCCACCAAGCAAATACTGCAAAACCCTCAGACTATGCCAGACGCTCAGCCTTCCTCTACCCGCGTCCGCAGGCGTGCAACTGAAGCCTGCACCTTTTGTCGCAAAAGAAAGGTACATCATCCCAATGACTAATCATCTTGTACCCCATCTTTCCCCTTTCTCCTCATGTTCCCCATGTTTGCTCCCTGCAGGCCGGCCTGACAGCTCACCCATCCCCTCATACAAAGTCTCTGATGCATCAGTCTTCCCGCGGGACTAACCAGCCAACCATAGATCAAATGCAACGGACAACGCCCGTCATGCATCAATTGCCAGACATACGAGAAAGACTGCGTCTACGAACCTGTTCCCGACGTCAATAAAGCGGAAGGTCGTCAGAGACATCAGCGTCTCAAGAGCAAGAACCGTAGCGTCAGCGTCAAGGCTAGGACTGTCTCCCCAAGCGCGAGCGCTACAAGCGGGGTTCTCCGGCAGTCCAACGAGGTGCCAGCACCCGCATCAGCCTCGTCAGCGACAGGTGATAGTGAAGCAGCTGCAGTCCCAGATGAACGTAGTAGTCAGCAATCAAGAAGAAAGAGCCATGATGGCACCCGCGGTAGGGGTAGTAGCAGTAGTGGTGACACAAAGCCTGCCGCTGTTGCTCCTCGACAACAATCCTGGCAGGAACCTGCTCCAGACTCATCATCGCGACCCATGGATCCAGGTGTCGCCCGTCTTCTCGTCCTAGCAAATGGCGAATCAAGTTATCATGGTCGCACCAGCGCCCTCTTTGAAGATAATGCCCAGGATCAGGAACGGCCTGTAGAGCAAGAAGGCAATCCGCGAATGCCGGACCACTGGGTAGAACGTGGTCTTATCGCAGAAGCGGCCAAGCAACGTGGGTACCTCCCTTTATACTACTCGAGATAGTCAACAGATAAAACTAACGTGCGATACTTGCCTTGCTTGAATCAGGCCAATTGGAGGACATTCATTACAGCAAGGGCCAGCTCGACTTTGACGGCGTCGATCCTGACCTGGGAATGCATCTCCTCTCGCTCCACTGGAACCGACAGCACCACTCCTTCCTGATTACCTATCGGCCAGCCTTTATGCGGGACATGGCCTGCGGTGGACCCTACTTTTCCAAGCTTCTACTCAACGCCATCTACTTTGGTTCATCAAAGTTCAGCCCGCGCCTCGAGGTTCGTAAGGATCCGAGCGATGTCCGTACCGCGGGATGGAGGTATCGCGAGAGGGTGCGCGAGCTGCTGGGCGGTTCGCTTGACAGGAGCGACATCACTACCATTCAGGCGCTGCTTGTTATGACCAATTCCTTGTTTGCACTCGGTGATGAGAGGAGTGCTGCTTGGTTGTACGCTGGACTCGCGTTTCGGATGCTGATTGATCTCGGGCTTCATGTCGACTTGACAAACTCGCATATCTTCTCAGATGAAGACCTCGAGATACGTCGGCGTGTATTTTGGGGGGCTTTCGGTATGTTGTTCTCATCCTCATCCATCGTGTCTATCAATGCTTACTCATCCCAGTGGTCGACAAGATCCAAAGCCTGTACCAAGGGCGTCCTGTAACTCTCAAAGAAGCAGACGCCATGGTCCCCATCAAGTTCGTCGACACGTACTCGGAGCTGGAGTTCTGGCAACCCTTTGCCTACTCGACGTCCAAGAACGACTACACGGGCTCACCAGCCTACAGTATCTCGACCTTCACTGCCTTGTGTAAGCTGTCCATAGTGATGAGTGACATTATGAGTTGCATATACACCGTGCGGACGACAGACCAGAACCCAGGAGAGCTTTCCACAATGCTGGACAAGCTGCAGCGCAAGCTGCGTGAATGGCAGGATGGGCTGCCCGATCACCTCAAGCCTGAAGCGGCAAGCCAGCCTGGTGCTGAAGTTCCCCCGCCTCATGTTTTGAGTCTTCAGTAAGTCAACTTTCCACGGCTGATGAGATGACATCCGGCTAACAATCTAGTGCCATGTATTACGTCCTCGTGATACTTCTTCATCGACCCTTTGTTGCCGATGGTCACTTATACAACACCTTCCGTTCTATCTCTGTTGACTCGGTCATCAAATGCTCAGCAGCGGCGTCAAGCATATGCACCCTTCTACGCGCCTATCACCGCGCCTTTTCCGTTCGTCGCGCGCCGTACCTCATCTCTTACGCAACGTATGTTGCTGCGACAATCCACTGCCGTATCGCAGCGAAAAATGGCAAGGGCTCCACAGCCTATCTCAATTTGATGACATGCCTGTCAGTCTTTAAAGAAAACCAAGAGACAAATTCGGCGGTTCAAAAGGCTGCAGTTATCATTCACAGGCTCATGAGTAAGTATGGTGTTGTGGTGGAGGACATTCCCGATGACGCACTGGAAGCTGAACCCGCCACACGAACGCGGGAACAACAGCCACAGCAACAACAGCAGCGCATTGCGAACCAACCAAACAACAACTACGAAGGTCTACCTAATAACACAAACCCTCGGAACAACAACGGTACACCTTCGAGTCAGGAACTGCACACGGTCGAAGTCAGCCCCAACAGTGCTGTGCCCTCGCCTGGATCGGACTGGATCAACATCGATGGCATCATCCAGAGCTTCCTCCGCGATAATCAGCAAGGGGACTTCAACAACGAACCAACCGCATACGGAGCGAACTCGAACCAGGTTGGACCGTATCCGCACCCCCATGCCCAGTTCCAGCATCAACAGCAGCAACAAACTCCAAAAATGGCGCAGCAGGGTCCTGATGGAGAGCATTATCTCCACCAGCAACAACAGCAACCTGTCTATTTCCCCGCAAATAACTTTCCCACGGGAATGAACCCTGGCCTCATGACTCCAAATGTGTCGGTGCCGGCAACAGCTGCCGAGATGGAGAATGGGAATTCATGGCAACAGCAACAGCAGACGTACTGGCCCTCCAATCAAGATGCTGCCTTTTTGGAAGACCCGATTTTCGGGTTCAACGGCTCCAATTCTGGAGAGTTTCAATACATGGGTCGTTGAGCTAACCGCTTTTCGCCACTCTTGTTCCGTTCCCGTCTTCCGTTTCTCTTCCCGCGGAACAGGGGCCCTGTAGCATCAGCAGATATGACGGGAACTTGGCACCAGGTTTCTCCCACGGCATTGCATGGCATATCCACAGACTCACTGTTCCCTTCCCGGGGCATGACACTCCGAGTGCAAGAACCATGTCACTAATCCGTTGCCAATACCCGTTGGCAGTACCAAGCCCGAGAAATGGCGAACTCGTTGCCGTAAACAAGATTTATTTAACTCTTGTTCTCTTTTCAGTTATTCGTATCTTTCTCGAGTAATGTATATTGTGTTTATTTGCTTTACTTGATACAATTATACAACGACACCATACTGTAACTACTTGGCTTGACTCGATACCCAACTACACTATACTACGCTATCACAATGGCTATCCAGGTTCAAACCCAGGTGGAGGAGCACTATCCCACCCGCCACGCCCTCTCATGCGTGCTCATGCGCGCAGGCACATCAAAGGGTCTCTTCATCCACCGCAAAGACCTTCCCCAGAAGGAATCTGAGTGGGCTCCACACCTGATCTCAGCTCTCGGATCACGAAACAACGACGCGAAGCAGGTCGACGGTGTTGGCGGTGGTTCATCAACAACTTCAAAGGTTGCTGTGATTGCGCCTTCGGACCGCGAGGATGCTGATGTCGACTTTACCTTTGTTCAAGTCGCCGTTGGCAAAGAGTCCGTCGACTTTTCCGGCAACTGTGGAAACATGAGCTCTGGTGTTGGTCCCTTTGCTGTCCAAGAGCGTCTTGTCACTCCCCAACAAGGACAAACAACGATTGATGTCAGAATCTTCAACACAAACACCAGCAGAATTATTGTCGAGACTGTCGAGATAGACCGAAACGGCGACTTCAAGGAGGATGGCGACTTCTTCATTCCCGGTGTTAAGACCTCCGGCAGTGAAATCAAGTGTGCCTTTGTTGATCCCGCCGGTAGCATGGTCGGCTGCTTGTTCCCCACAGGCAACAAGCAAGACTGGCTCGAGGTTGATCCCTCAGCTCAGTTGCCCAACGTTGCGCCATTCAAGATCCGTGCGACATTGATTGACGCCGCCAACCCCTTCGTCATGGTCAGCGCCGCATCTGTCGCCGAACATCTCAAGTCAGATGACGTCCCTGAGACAAAGCACGCTCTTGTTGAGGCCATTCGTTGCCAAGCAGCCGTAGCAATGGGACTCGCGACAAGCACCCAGGCCGCCGGTCTAACACGCGGTACTCCCAAGATCGCTATTCTGTCACCACCAAAGCGATCCCCCGACAGCAAGACCCCCGATATCTTTGTCCTGTCTTACTCCATGGGTCTGCCCCACCCCAGTTTCCAACTCACAGGCGCCGTCTGCCTTGGCTCAGCAGTCAGCATCCAGGGCACCATCGCCGCAGAGCTATCAGCCATGGTCGAGGGACCCCCTACACCTGAGCGAACACCATCACCTGTGTCGCAAGAGGATCAGCGGGAGACCATGTCCAACAAGAGACAAGTGCTGATTGAGCACGGCAAGGGAACGATCCCTGTGCTTGTGGAGAAGAAGGGCGACGATGAGATTGCCAGTTGTGCCGTTTCACGAACAGCGAGAAGGCTTTTTGAAGGTCGCGTTATTTACTATTTGTAAAAAATTGTTGTACATTTTAAACTAGCATCATTGTTACGGCGTATATGATATCACATGAATTGATTTAATACATTCTTACACTTACATTCTTATTCCTCGCTTATTTGGTGTTTTGCATGATCTTAAAAAATGTGACGCCTAGTTGTTGATCTGTTGTGTGGGGGTACAAGCTTCTAACTGACACTACTTACTAATCTAATAGCAATATTTAATATCTATCGAACTATTTCCGGTAATGATTCTGTGTTCTTATACATGAACATTGAGCCTTATTTTGCTGCGCCTTTCCAGCCGCAAGACCCAATGCAACCACTGCATTAATCGCATCAGCTGGTGAAGAAAACCACCAATCAATCCGCTGATCACTAGTCCCCCACGTTAATGGCAGGTTGAAAGAAAGGCTGTGCTGGCACAACTTGCAGATGTATTGTGAAATGACTCAGCCGCTGCTTTCCTCAAATACTTGGATCTGGCATCTTGGAGGAAACGTCTTTCTTCTCTTTCCCTCCGTCTATGTAACGAGCCTTCACATACCACAACTATCAACTCCATACATAGTGATTTGCGCTATTTATATCGGTAATGGCGTTTCCACTAGAACAGATGTACCGCAGAGAAATGCACCCAGTGAATGAGGTAAAAATACAAAATGGTATTTTCAGTGCCGGACAAACTGTCGCTCAAATATGGGACATGAACGTTTTGGGATTCCAAGACGAAATATTGGATGATAGTGCTCTCAAGTCGCGGCTTGCTAAACTGGTTGGTCTCTCACCGAGATCATCTAACCCATTCTAATTACCTGGACTCATAGGACACTTTTTGGAATACACCCGATAAGATAGAGGAGTCATTCGATGGATGCCGGAAATTTGTTCTGATGTAAGGGATTCCCACTGAACTTTATATCTGTTTGTTGACACGAGAAGAACCACCTTTGGAGACCCTACGACTGCACGGCGGGCTCTACAACTTCGTATGGATACTCTGGGTTGCATCGTTGATGTGACCAGATTTAATCGGACCCAATCGCAGAGGCTCTTTATGACATGGCTGCCGTTCATCTCGACCTACCTTCAATATGATGACGATGATACAACACCTACCCATCTAAGTTAGTACATCAAGCTAGAGCTTGCAAGAGAATGTCCCAAGTCCTGAGGAATCACCCATTGACCTCCGATTAGATATCGTCTTTAGGTGCCCAAAGAACAGCAACTCGCTTATCTGCTCCATGAGGATACACCTTGCATCCCTTGACTGCTTTGTATTCATGAGCGCAACATACGCAAATGATGCCAAAGATATCCGATCGCGATGCATAGCCAACATCGACCCACTGAGGGTCCATCCTCTTTACTTCCTATCAATTATCTACGAGAACCGCTACGAGCGATGGACCAACTGGATCGCCAAGATATGGAATGAAGTCGCCCTGATTGAGACAGTGACAAACATGACGCATCCAGATTGGAGAGCTGGTTCAGTTCAGTCGCATGAAGTGCGGTCCATGTCAGCCGTCGAGAGCTTTCTTCATCAGCTGCACGCTACTAACCTTGAGTTATGCCACAGTAGAACTGTTCTGTCGTATGCATTTAGATTCGGAAACCGTTGCTTGGAAATTATCAATGAGACGGATGAATTGCGCAAAGGTCTGGGGATGCTTTCTCTGTCCGCACGTCAAAGTTCGGAACTGAAAGATGGCTTCAATGCCATTCTGGAGCGGTTGACTCCGTTATCAGATCGTGTATCAGAATTGAAACAGAGACTTTCTAGTCAGATCACTGCGGTAAGACTCCTTCAAATGCCAGTTTACCCAAGGGTTGTTCATCTGACATTATTGCTTGACTTCAGTCATCTAGTTTGATAGCCCAGAAAGATAGCAGAGTCAATCTAGCTATTGCCGGACTACAAGCCAATGATAGCAGAACCCTCAAGGGTATCGCAATATTGACGTTGCTATTTTTGCCTTCCACACTGGTCGCTGTAAGTAAAGTGTTAAATCGCTGTCCTCAGGATTCACATTCTAACCGAGGCCAGACTCTGTGGACCACAAACTTGTTTGAGTTCCAAGGTGCTACTAATTGGAAGGTCTATATCAGTATAACAGCTGTTCTCACATTTTTGGTTATCTCATGCTCATGGTTCTACACTCGACTCTTTCAACGACGAGACAATGACCGCTGGGCAGGGTTTGCAGCATATGATCTCGGCTTTAATGCAAACAGTAAACCTATGTAGCATAGTTGGGAACCGAAATAGATACATAAGAAAATACAATGACAACCTTGACACCTATGGTTACCTAGGACTCAGTTATGGCTCGCTTCCAAACATTGTCAATCGTCTCCCAGTATGTCTCTGGACTCTTCCTCATATGATCCACATGTCCACTTTCGAAGATCTGACTCTCGGTTTTATACCCAAGCCTCCTGCCTCTCGCAATATGTTCCTCTATATGCTCCGCCGGGATCAGAATATCTTCCGTCCCATACAGAAACAACCTTGTGCTGTCCTTACTCTCCCATTTGTCATCAAAGAACAGTCTTTCGCAAAACTTGGGATTCGATTCTCGACCTGCTATAAGGTCAAAAAGGTGGATAAAAATGAAGAAACCAATGCAAAATGATTGTGTGATGAAGAAAGGCCAGGGGAAATTGGCTGCTGGACCCATAGCCATGGCTCGCGACCATCGTTTGAGGTTGGACCATGTGGGCTTGGTCTGTCCAGGCGTCGAGTCGTAGACGGTCAAGACATGGGGCATCGGCTCATTGTAAAGCTCTCTGTAGGCGTTCAATGTGCATGAATAGTTACCGACGCCGGAATTTGACAAACAATGGAGCAGAATCGAGTCAGATGAGCTAGCTCTGTCCTGAGAAAATAGCTCATTGACGACAGGCATCATGTCTTCTGTTCTTTTGGATACATGATTAAAAAAGCCTTGACCAATAGGCGAGAGGACTGCAATCTGCTTTGCATGTGGGTAGAGTTGGCGATATCCGTCGGTGAATTTGGAGACGTGCTTTGGAGGTGCGTCACCCCAGCCGTACACGACGACGGCGTGAGGGTGACCCGGAATTGGTTGCTTTCCTCCGAGATCTTCGCCTTCGCGGACAAACACTCTCTTTGACAGGGATTTGAAGCCTGGGAAGTTGGGCTTGGTCCTGGCCATGATTGTTTAATGATGAGCAAAGCTAGATTTTGGAAAGAGGTAAAATGATGAAGATAAATAGATCAAGTTATCCGCAGCAGAAATACTCGTTTTTAAGAACTCGCGTCTGGATAAGCTTATCTCATCTATCTGTTCCAATAACATGACAGCTTGCTATAGGCTATATTGCTTCACAGTTGGCACCTTAGTCTTATGTCAGATATTCACTCTAGCTTTCTGATTGCTTGAAACGAGAGGCGAGGTTGCCAAGCTCACAGGATTGATCACTCCATGTAAGCACTATGCGCATATCGCGCCTCGCTTTGATGAGGAATCATCTCTCGTCATGTTTCGCTCCATTGAGATTACAAGCACGATGGAAATGTGACGTAGAAGGATCGTCGATGCACTTGTAAGCTAGGTCAGCGGGCATCAGTCGGGCTACCTCCAGTTCTTCACTATAGATGATACGCCGACGGTAAATTAGATTTACTCAAGTAAGCCGGGGCAGTAGTTTCAAGGCCCATCGCAAAAGTCGTTCGCTCTCTCGGTCTTTCAAATGTTTAGTCCGACGTTACTCGATTCCCCGCATATCTTCCTCGTAGGGCCTCAATTTCCCGCTGAGTAATAATTCCCGAAACTCAAGATGGCAGACAAACGGAAAGGTAGACAGAGTAAAGCGCCACGATTGGTTTGAAATTATTTTAAACTATTACCGATCAATAATCGAGGAAGTTCCCGATCTTGATGGTTTGAGTTGCATCATGGGCTGGGTCGTCGGATATAAAAAGAGGGACGACCTTCTAGTGTCACGGTTTTGTGTCTCATCATTAACACTCTATCAAAGATAATATTGTACCTTTTATCATTATTTTGAACAACCCGATATCATGGCTACGTCTAAGAACCTGGCTCTTTGTGTGACCTGCGGAACGCAGTTCGGCATCCCCTTCGACGAAAGACCATCTACCTGTCGCATGTGTAATGTATGCACTTCCGATCCCCTGATGATCACTGAAATATGACAGAAGACCAAGGTAGCTAATACGAGACAGGAGCCCCGACAATTTGTTCCCCCATCCGGCCAATCTTGGACCACCCTCGAAAAGCTCCAAGTGAACCACAGAAACGAGTTCAAACAGGACGAGCACGACGGCCGCATCTGGTCAATATTCTCAAAGTCCCAGGTAGCCATTGGTCAACGTGCCGTCTTCATCAAAACTAAGCATGGCAATGTTCTTTGGGACTGCATCAGCTTACTGGATGAAGAGACCATTGAGTTTGTCAAGTCTCATGGTGGTCTCAAAGCCATTGCAATCTCTCATCCTCATTTTTATAGCTCTCGCCTGGACTGGGCTAAAGAGTTTGACTGTCCCGTATATCTTGCTGCCGAGGACCAGGAGTGGTTGAATCGTGAGGACACCGAACATCGGCGAGTATTCTTTGATGGCGAGACTCAGGATATTCTTCCTGGAGTGACTATGGTCAAGCTTGGGGGCCACTTCCCCGGAAGCTCGGTATTGCACTGGAACAACAATATTGTGAGTACCTCTTAATGGTCTACAGTCCAGGTTGCTAACTGTATTAGTTCACTGGCGACACTATCGGCATATCTCTGGTACGTTGCCCTTTTAAAAACACGAAAAAGCACACATTAACTCTTAAAAGTCCGGACTCAACCGTGCCCACCACAACGAGAACCATCAGGTCTTCTTCTTTCACTATGCATTCCCGAATTTTATCCCACTGGGCCCTACTGCCATGCGTCTCATGTGGAAGAGACTTCGTCCTTGGGACTTCACATCAGTGTACTCGCTATTCTTCACCACTACGGTGCATAAGCCGAATGTGAAGGAGATAATCTTGGAGAGCATGAAACGCCAGGCGATGCATCAGGAGAATGATGCGCATCCTCTAATGCAGGAACAAATGGAGGCGTGATGAACAGGACATGATAGAATGTGAACTCAACGAGAGGTTTCGACTACTGTTTTTGTATGTAATTTAGTAAATTGTATAACACTTCTTTGCCCATGATACCCATGCAAGACCCATCAAATAACCATTATTAGTACAAATCGTTACTTCTCTTCAATCTTTCCAATCTCTGCGTGTTGTCCAATAGCCTTCTTTGCCTTTTCCCAAGAATCATCGCCAGGATACAGCTGACTTCTAAAAAACGACCAACTGACTCTTTGAACAGCTGCAAGTCTCTCAGCACTCTCATCCTGGCACTCAAGCGCATCCCAGCCGCTGACACCACCAAATCCGTGCTTTCCACCTTTGATCTCCCAAGAGGCTTTGGGGCTTGGCGACTCTGTGTAGGGGTCTGCGTGCCAGTCTGCGCCACGGGATGTCAAGTGAGGGCTCACATCCGAGTCTCCCCACGCCACAAGGCAAGGTGTCTTCATGTTGGAGAAGTCGATGTTGTAAAATGGCATCATGGTGGAACCTGCTTCAGACATATCGGTGGTTCCGTTACCAAGAGCGCCCATGATGAAACCGGCTTTGATACGGGAATCTGCAAGTTGCATCTTTTCGCCGTCGCGAGGATCAGTGTTGACAGCGCCGAGGAGAATGTTGGCCGTCAACGATCCAAGAGAGTGACCCGCGACAACAATTCTGTCTCTGTCAAGGCGACCCTTGATGAAAGACACGGTTTCCTCAATAGTGTCAAGGTTGTCAAGAATTCGGTGCATATCCTTGACTCGCTCATCCATGAAGAGCTCCCTGATGTTCTCGCCGGAGAGTTGGTAGCCTAACTGTCTGGAGCTTAGGTGGGTTGGTTGGATTACTACAAAGCCGTGGCTAGCCCACCAATCAACGATGGGCCCATATCCTTTGAGCGAGGACAAGTAGTTGCTTGGGCCATGACCGTGGGAGAGGAGGATGATGGGGAGGTTTGAGCCAGTGGCAGGGGCCGTGATCTTGATATCGAGAGGGACTCTGCGGTCTTGGGCAGGGAGGGTAACAGGCGTGAAAGACATGATGGGAGTGGGGGAGTTGACTGGGATGTCAGCTGCACCGCCGATGAGAGGAGTGTTGGGAAATTCCATGTTGAAAATATGGTAGTGTTGGTTGGTGTTAAAGGTCTCTTGATATACAAGCGAGGCAAGTCAATGGAGGTATGCTGTAGATTGTGTTGGAGATGATGATGATGGGAAGTGTTTCTCCCATAATCCAGGAGGGAAGTCACTCTACTTATATCTCAAGACACGTTTACAGAAGTTCCAACCAAATAAGATCGAAGTTATGCACAGAGTAAGCACTTCAGCCCAAAGCGAATAATACAACCCTTTGGATTGATGATGATGCTTGACCAATCAAAGATGTGGTTGTCGTGAATCCTGGTCGTTGATTGGCTCCTTTACGTGGCTGCATCCCGGACAATTGTACTTGTCCGCTGCGAGGGACTTAACACGGACTTCACAACGGATATAGTCTGAGATTTCTCAGCCAAATACTAATGGTTATTACCACGTTTCGGATATAGCTAAACACCGTAGACCATCATGAATGCTATCGGACTTTAGTTTGAGGTTATGTCGAGTTTATGTTGGTTGTATTTCCAATCCGATCGTGATGATGATACTTTCTGGAGACCACTACCGCTAGTCTAGTACCCCTCTTTCTCACCTGCAGCAACCATCAGTCTGCTCATCTCCGCTACAAGGTCTTCAATAAAGGCCAAGTGAGAAACTTCAGCGACAGTCAATCTTCGAATGGGAATCTGTCGAATCACTCTCGTAAAATCCTGAAGTAATGCCAAGTTGCTGTGAACGGAGTTTGTTTGGGTATTGACGAGCGCAATGGAAAAGACTGTGAAGATGGCTGTCATGGGATAAAAGAGAATAATCCTGTGATATCAGTCAACAGTTAGTAAAGAATAAAATGTGGCTTGTACGATAATCAGGATCGACATACCAAAAGCATTCATGAGCTACAACTGGCAAAGCCTTTTCCAGATACGTCAAGATTGACTTGGAAGCATCAACCAATAATTGCAAGTTGGCCTCATGGCCGTCACCGACCAGACCAACGGCAGGGTTAAACATCCTACATCTAGCCTTGTGAATGGAAATGACACAATGGTGATACGAGAGACGAAGCATTATCGCCTGTGTATTCGTGTGCGCATCCACAGGTGTCTTGTCCAAGAAAGAGAGCGTTGGCCGATGATCTAGAGGTAAAGTCAGACGCCAAACCTCCAACTCCTCATCAAGGTATCGAATTCGCCTTAGAATCTCGGCTTCAGGCTGTCTCAACGCGCTCATGGAATAGAGATCGTCGTGTATTCGAGACTTGATGATGGACAACCGGATATCCCATGGATAAAGTGGCACAGTCGCAGGATTGTAAGGAGAAAATTGGCTGAGGCTAAGGATGTTGGAATTCTGCATTTCGGCATAGTTGTCGGGGAGAGATAGGTCGCAATGGGCGTCGTTTATAGCAGGTGGCTGGGCGATTCTGTGGCAGAGATCTTTGTCCATGCTGTAGCAGACCCAGAAAAGGTCGCGCATGTGATGGTTGACATTTCCCTTGTCGTATGGTTCTGTAGTGGGAGGAGAGATATGGGCTCCAAGCTTGAACATCATCCGGGTTATGATGGAGATCAGAAATGACGCTGAGTGGAGGTCTCCAATGAAGTATTTGTATATAATCTGTCACGACATTAGCATGGTACTCACCGGGTTATATGAGAATGTGCTCACCAGCATTGTCAAAGCTTCGAAACCATCCATCGTCATCTCTCGGACTATCACTGGCAACGACCTTTCTATCTCCCTCGCATATTCTTGTGGTGTAGACACCCCAACCTCTGCAATATGGTGACCAAAAACATCGGCAATTAGCAGCATGGCCCGTATGCAAGCCCTGGCACTAGCCACACCGATGTGTCTCTCTGATGAGTCAGGAGCGTCTTTATATGCAAGAGGTAACGTTATGGAAATGAAACGATGAAGGCTAAAGGTTGGAAAGATAAGGAATTGTGCAGATGAAGAAAATTCCGTAGCAAAGTCCTTTATTGCGTCAAAGGTCAAAAGTTGTTGATTGTCTCCTGGAGACGAAAACTGAGAACTATAAGGTGAGATCTTTGGATGACTTGGGAAGAATCTGCTTGTGAGGGTTGACCCGGTTGCAAGCTGTATCGAGTTTTGACCAACGTCGCTGAAAAATGATAGGCCGTTTAATAGTTGAAGGCCTTCTAAATATGAATAGCGGCAATGTGTATCGGAGGTGTCTTGGACTGCAAAGTTATTTGCGTAAGTTCAAAAATGAATCTTGGAAAGGGAACGGCGCGAGGCGGAACTTACAATCCGAGTTGGAATTGCTCAATTCTTCTTGGTAAGGCTCCGGTCCGGATGCCTCGCTGAGATGCAAGGAGTCGGCAGATCTATCGATTTTGTTAATTTTCAGTCATCAGATATAGTCACGCCACTCAATAGCTAACATCTACAACGTATAACAACGCTGTAGTAGGGACAATACAAAATCTGAAAGTTATTTACCTTGACGCAGCATTTCTTGCCTTTGCTGCTTGCTTGTAGGAGCAAGACAAGTTATGGTGTTTGCAATAGTCACATTTAGGTAAAGCTCTATCACATTGGATCTAGTAGGTTCGAATAAGTACAGCACAATACAGAAACAGGAAGATCAGTTAACAGAAGACAAGGATTGAGCATCCTGTTTCCAAGAATGGATGGTGGCGTCAATGACTTTACCTTTTTCTTGCGACAAGAGTCACATGATTTCGGCTTTCGACCTCTTACAGGATCCGGCATTGTTGCTGCAAAAGTGTGCTTGATCCGTAAGACCTTGTCTATCGGCTATTTTTGCGGGTTCGTTGCAGGATCGATCTCGAGTCTTGGATGGTTTTCTCTGAATTTTCCGCTTAGTAATACGCGTTAGTCGAAATTCAACGAGTATGAACTGTGACGTAAACTAAGTTCAACAGTTATATGTAGGAAGACATTGTCCAACTCGAGCCTAGCATAAATAGATGGTGGTGATGATTCATCTCGAGAGAATGGAATAGTATTTGGAACTCGTCTCTCAACAGATTTTGATTCAAACATCGCTCTACGGTACTTTGCAAAGACCGAGATTCGGCACTTGTGGATCTTCAAAGATGCGTGTAGGTCTAAGAAAAGTGGTGTTCGATCCGCTGAATCAGCGGCAAATTCTTCAATGACATGTACAAATCTTCGATCATTAACAAGACCCACAGAATGGGGAATCGCAGTCTGGCCGAGATTTTGTTGATATATAAACACAACGAGGTGAATATATCTGATTTAATCATCAGTATCCTTTTTCTCGGTTCAATACACTCATCTAAATCTTTCAACGTTCATCTCAACACCAAATTGCACAATGGCTCAAGGTACTCCTCTGAGGAAGAGGGTTGTCATCATTGGTGCAACTGGTCTACAGGTAAGGCCTTCTCTTCACATTCAGCTACCCTGAATCACAAAGCTCACAAACTGTCTTTCAAAAACAGGGCGGTTCTGTCGCAAGAATCCTCGCCCAGTCTCCAGATCGTTACATCATTCGTGGCTTGACTCGCAACACTTCCTCCCCAAAGGCTCAAGAGCTAGCCAAACTCGGCATCGAAGTCCAGCAGGCCGACGTCGATGACTCAAAAAGTCTTCAGGATGCTTTCCATGATGCGCACGTTATCTTCGCCATGACTGATTTCTGGCAGCACATGTCTGGCGAAAGAGAAGAAGCCCAGGGCAAGTCCATCATGGACATTGCTGCTGGACTACCTCACCTTGAACAGCTCATATGGGCAGATCTTCCGGACGCTAACAAGATCTCGGAAGGGTTTTATCCCCATGTCTATCACTGGCAAAGCAAGGCTGCTGTCTCCAAGTACATTCGCGAGGAGAAGCCTGAGTTGTGGAAGAAGACTACTGCTATACTTTTCCCCAACTACTTTGAGAACTGTATCACTCAGCCTAGCACCTATCTTCCTATCAAGGTACGTAGATGTGGACATTTTCAACTGCAGACACATTTCTGACTAAGATGAATAGCAAGCGGATGGAACCTACTTGAGGTCTTTCGTCCTACCCGAGACTGCTAATCTCCCAAATGTCGCCATCTCCGACACGGGCAAGTTGGTGCAGTACATCCTCGATCATCCCGACCAATGTCTTGAGAAGACTATCGCCTTTTACTCCGAGGCTATTTCGGAAGGAGAAAAGATTCGTTCTATGGCGAAAGGTACGTTGCTAATGAATCTTTAAAGATGACATCGGCTAACATTTTTGCAGCATACAATATCGACATCCGCTACCATGAGATGTCCTCGGATGAATTTCAAGGCATCCTCAAGAAGCACATGGGTGACGTGACTGCCTTGGATTTTACCGAGCAGCTTCTCATTTTCCGAGATTTCGGTATGATCTATGAACGACCCGAGTTTGTCCAAGCCAACCAGGTAAGAATATTTCAGAGGAATCAAGACTATCAATAATGCTAATGTAACTATAGCTACCCGGGCTCAAGTTGACGACCTGGAAGGAGTTCATGGAGGCAAACGACTTGCATTCTTATATGACTAGTGCTTAATTTGCCTTTGTACTTATATCTATGCGCGTACGACTCCATATGATGGGATAGAAAAAATAGAATTTAGACTAAACGCTAGATTGTTTTGCTTTCAACTTATTTTAATCTTCAAACATACTATTCCAGCCATCCCGTTTGTTTGAGCCTGCCCTTAAACTAACGTCGACATCCACATCAACTCAACTTATCGTCATGATTCCTAACAATTTTTCTTGTTGAAATGATCTGAACAAGCTTCCGGCGTACCGAAACATCCGAAATTACTGTCTTTCTACCCAAAGCTTGATTTGCTGTTCAACTGCCGGCGTTTCAAGATCTGCGTGGTTCCTGATAAACGCATTGACCCTTTTGTATTGTCTCCTGTCGATCTACTTAGCTCCCGGACATTTCTGTGCATAAACTCATCAAACTCTAGAGTAGCCCGTTGCACCCGATGAACCCTATTGCTTCATCCAATGTACGGTGTGCGCCCCGCTTGTAAAATGACAGGGACTTTTGCTATCTGAACCCTTTATGTGTCTTGTAAAGACGGTATAGAGATGCACGATTGATATCAATATGAATATAATGGTTGTCGCTTTCTTGGGCTCTGAATAATTTTGTTCTTTTCTTTATTCCATCGCTCTTTAAACAGTCATTATGTTGTTTTCGTCTTTCTTTTATAGCCTTGGGCTACCACTCCTTGTGTCTGGTTTGCAGAAGAACCTCAAATCCGACAGCAACCTTCGTTATCCGGAACAACGTGGACGTGGCTATGACTACACCAGCTTTGAACCAGACCAGAACAAGCGCGCAGATGAGATTATTGAGATGTTCCGTTTTGCATGGAACGGATACTATGAACATGCCTTCCCTCATGACTCTCTGCGACCCAAGTACAACAACTACACAGATGATCGCAATGGATGGGGCGTCACAGCTGTTGATGGACTCGACACTGCTATTCTGATGGAGCAAACTGACATTGTTGAAACAATTCTCGACTTCATACCTACTATCAATTTCACCAAAACGAATACCCCAAAGCCTAGTTCTGTCAGCCTTTTCGAGACTAATATCCGTTATCTTGGTGGTTTGCTGAGCGCATACGATTTGCTCAAGGGACCGTTCCGTCATCTCAAGATTGATGAGAAGAAGGTTGATACGCTACTCACCCAAGCCACGACACTAGCCGACACTCTCAAGTTTGCTTTTGACACACCAACCGGCATCCCCTTGAACGACATCTTTATCGAGAACAGAACTTCCAGTGATGGTAGTGATAGTTTGACGCAAGATGGACAGCGAACCACGGGCTTAGCTGTCATGGGTTCGCTTGTTCTCGAATGGCAACGTCTCTCCGATCTGACTGGAGACCCTCAGTATGGAGAACTTGCCAATCGCGCTGAAGACTACTGGCTTTCACCTTCTTCGGAAGTGTGGCCTGGCCTCACAGGCGGAAACTTCAGTATCGAAACGGGAGAAATTCTGGACAACTATGGAGGATGGACATCGGGTAACGATTCAGCGTACGAGTATCTTATCAAGATGTTCGTCTATGATCCCGAGCGCTTCGGTCACTATGGTGAGCGATTTACCAAAGCTGCCGACTCGACCATCAAGCATTTGGTCTCGCATCCCTCCTCGCGACCAGATTTGACCTTCGTCTCGACATTTGCAGGCACAGAGCAGGTCAATTATACAGAGTTTCTTGCCTGCTTTATTGGAGGTTCCTTCATTCTGGGAAGCTCAGCCATGGACCGCCCAGACTGGCTAGACTATGGACTGTCATTTAGCGAGTATTGCGCCAACGGCTACCGATACACCGCATCGGGCATTGGCCCAACACTGTACAGCTGGGATACAGATCTCCTGTCGCAGCCTGAAAACAACAACCAAACAGAGTTGTATTCACGCGCAGGCTTTTTCATTCCGGACGGCCTTTTCGCAGCTGGCCAATCCCCAGAGGCGGTGGAGAGCTGGTATTATGCCTACCAGCATACCAAGTCTCAGTACTGGCGCGACGTAGCTTGGGCCTACACCCTAGCGCAGAACAGGACGATGCGTGTCGGTGACGGATTTGCGAGCATCAGCAATGTGCTCTCTCCGTCTGGCGACGGACCCCGAGGGGGCATCATGGCTAGTTTCATGCTCGCTGAAACACTCAAGTACCAATGGCTGATCCAGACAGAAAGCAAGGGCGAATGGGACGTGTTGGGCGGAGACGAGGGAACTAATCTGTTTGTTTACAACACTGAGGCTCATCCGCTAAAGGTTGCTGCCCGGAGGCCTGTTTAACCTTGTATTTAGAGATTCAGTCTATTGATTTGTGTGGCTTGCTTTAAGCTTCTTTCGGGCACTCCCAGCCCCCCTCAGCGCCGGCAGATGAGGTTTCCGTGAATGATCAAGCCCATTTTAATTCCATGCCAAACATGGCTTTACAACAATAGACATGTCTAATTGCGGCGATTATCCTCAGCCCCAATCCTTGGCGAGACGTAGTGAAAGAATGCCTTGGGGGAGGGAGAAACGGTAGATGGCGTTGTTTTCTCGCTAAAGCGCTCCCAAATGCGTCTGGCTTAGTTTACCTAGGCTTTGCCAGGAGCTCCATAAGGCTGATGTGCGTCAAAGTGTATTAGGTAAAGGGAAGGGCTATTTTTCAGCTCCTGTCACTAGTGTTGTGCCGTGGCTGCATGGCTGAATGTCTGCGCATGAAAAAGCCCACAAAACAAGGTCTAGATGCTGAGAGACAACCAGCTGTCAAGGGAGCTATAGCTATGTATAAGAGGGAAGAGTAACATCAGTGTTGTTAGCTTTTGTAGCACAGATTCAACGCACCTTACGCACTATCCATTATCTATCTTCACATACAACAATTACTTATCACAATGCGTTTATTGAAAGGCCTTGTCATAGGTCTCCTTCTTGAGAGAGGTCTGGGTCAAACCGATTCTCCGCCATCAGATGGAGATGCTGTAGCTACTGTAGCAGATCCCCCTACCGAAACGGGCGGGGCAGACGTCCCGGTTTCTGAGCCTTCAGCACCGCCAGGTGGAGGTAAGTCGACATTATCATCACTGGGCGCGAGTTCGAAGAAGCCCAGCCTGCCCATTGCTTGTGAGGGAAGCACCTACTAACATGCCTCATCAGACGCTGGAGATGATGGTGGAGACGACGAACCAACATCTGATCCCGTATCTGAGCCCGCGCCCGAACCCTCTGCCGGTGACGGTGCCCGAGTTCCAGCCGATGAATCCTCCCCAGTTGAACCCCCAACGGAGCCCTCCGATGCGCCCGAACCTACCGACGATGAACAGCCCAGTGCTACCAGCGACCCTGAGCCTACAGATGCCGATGCCGACCCATCTCCCACAGATGCAGAGCCTACCGATGACTCTGCTGAACCATCTCCCACAGATGCAGAGCCTACCGATGACTCTTCCGAACCATCTGCCACAGACGGCCCAGAACCTACAGACACAAATGGTGAGGAACCTGTCGCAACCAATAGTGAACCCGATATTGTTCCAAGTGATGCTCTGAACTCCGCGCCGGAAGAGGCTATACCCGGACCAACAGAAACTGGCCAAGATGAGCCGGTATCTACTCCTGAGGCCTCTGATCCACGACCGGCTCTTTTACCTACCGCGACGCCTGGTGATTCAGTGACTGAACCTCCTGATGAACCCACAGCTGACTCAGGACCAGAAGACGAGCCATCAAATACCAGAGCCGGAATTGTGGCGCCAAGCTTGACCGGAGACAATAACGAACCAACAGTTACCGAGGCGGCTCCTACGAGCGCTGCTTCTGGTGGTGCTGATCAAGGTACGGATAGTCAAGTAGCATCGCCCATTGCACCTTCAGAAACGAAAGGCGACGAGGACCAGACTGATACCCCTGCTACGACTGGCGGTGATGGCCCAACTGCGGTTGGTGGTAATGGCGACAGCACAAAGACGACAGACCTTCCAGATGAGCCGCAAGAAACCAACGAACCAGACTCTAACCCAGATACCATTTCAGCAGGATCTAGCGTTAAACCTCCCAAGGCATCTGCCCCTGCGGCCACTGGCAAAGGAGGATTCACCACGGTGACCGGCTCGAAACCTGCCCCGACAAGTGAGGCATACGAGGTTCCCGTTGACCTAGAAGAAGACACCGTCCTTGGTGACTATGCCGAGTTCAAAGAAGCTTCTAATGGCGAACAAGTTGTGTAAGTACTCCAATCTAAAACTCGTCACATGAACTGTATACTGAACAATCTTAGACTTCTCAAACCCCCACCAAACGGCAAAGCAAACTGCGAGATCGCGCCCACTGGCGGCGAGGTTGACAAGATTCCCGCCGGTGAATACGTCCGCGTTCTTCTTTCCGTCAAAGTACAAAAGGTCGGTTCTCCTAACTCCAAGGATGGCAAGACAGGATCTCGCCTCAAGATGTTGGTCGATGAGAACACCGTGTACGACAAGGAGCTTATTTCCACTGGTGAGGATGATACTCAGGATATCGAGAGTGATCCCTTTGAGTCTGCCAAGAACCAGAAGATTCGCATGATTCAAGAGTCTGGAAAGGAGCCAGTCGAACTTACGATTCAGGATGCCAATATTAGGGTCACTAGGGATGACAAGAGTGGCGGAGGTGGAGGCGGAGGAGGTAGTGGTTCTGGGTCTGGATCTGGTGACAAAGGCGGAGATGATGAGTCTGGTAGCGGTGGAGACTCAGGTGGTGACAATGGTAGTGGTAGCGGTTCTGGAAGTGGTTCTGGCAGCGGGGACAAGGGTAGCGGTGGCGGAGATGGCGGAAGTGACTCCGGCTCAGGCTCAGGCTCTGGCTCTGGTTCCGGCTCCGGCTCCGGCTCCGGTTCAGGTTCTGGCTCTGGCTCTGGGGATGCAGCATCTCCATCAGCAACTACTGTCAGTGATGGTCAGACCAACACTGCTGGAAAGACTCAAACTGTACGTGAGCTACTGATGTATGCCCTGCCGCTCCTCGCAGCTTTTATGGGGTAAGATCTGGCCTCTCAGTTTACCGATCTTAGAAAGGGAATTAGCAGTGCCTATTCTTAGTGTACACTATTACTAGTGAATCACTGTACATCACTACGTACTTGGTTAAATGACATAATCATAATTAGTCGAGATTGGAATATCATTTACTCATGTGACTTCAGAGTAATCGTTGTAGCATCAATTCATGATCTTATTGCCTCTCGCTATTAAAGTATATAACACATTTTACAAAACTATTCCTTGAATGAATGATCTCCCTCTTCCGACAAGCACAGTGACTAATCTCACATCTTGTACTCTCCCATCTTTCGGGGGCTGATCTTGTTGTGGAACATGTGATCAATCTCGTCATATCGTCGGCCCTTAAGCTCGGGAACATAGACCCAGCTCCAGATAAAGCCAATGAGGCCAAGTCCACCGAAGATGAAACCAACCTTGCCCTTGAGATTGCCCTGATCAGGGTTGACCATGTACGGAATGGCAAAGTTCATAGCGACACCCATAACAGACTGCGTAGCAGTAGCCAGCGCCATGGTCTTGGCCTTCAGAGCCAAAGAGGCAGTTTCACCCAAGACGGCAAAGGCCATAGCTCCGACAGTAGCAAAGTAAACGTAGGCGTAGATGACAGTGCAAGCAGCCTGAACCCATTTGGCAGCACCGGTAGGGACCACATCCATGATACCAATGAGGAACAAGAGGACTGTGAGGGCACCCATACCAGAGAGGAAGATCTTGCGTCGACCGAAGGAGTTAACTACGAACCAACTGCAGATGTTTCCAAGGACACCACATGCTGTGACTCCAACGCCCAGATCGAAACTGCGAGAAGTCTGGAGGCCAGCGAGTTGGAAGAAGTAAGTTGAGTATCCTAGGACGAAGATGATACCGACAAAGTGTTGGCAGATGAAAACACCCATGCTGGTCGTGGTTCGAACAAGGTTGGTTCCCTTGAAGCATTGTGCCCAAGATGGCGCTTCAGTTGACATGGCTTGCTCTTCGGCGATGGTCTCCTGAATGGTGGCAAGCTTGGCGTTGACATCGACTTCTGAACCGTAAAGTGAGATGATGGACTTTCTAGCCTCGTCTACCTTGCCCTTTCGAACGAGATACCATGGTGTTTCGGGGGCAAAGGGAAGACCGACGGCCAAAAGGACGATAAAGATACCCTGAGTGGCAAAGGCACCTCGCCAAGCCCAGTGGTCAGTCCTCTCACCGAAAGCCTTGATGACGCCGTTGGAAACCAATTGACCAATCGCAATACCAAGGTTGACACCTGCTGTCGCGATACCACGTAGCACAACAGGCGAGATCTCGGATGTTGCGAGCGGTGCAAGGGTCAGGAAGAAACCCAGGGCGAAACCAAGGATCAGCTTGGACATGAGGAAAGAAACGTTGTTGTTGGACATGCATTCTCCGATAGTACCGCCAGTAGCCAAGAGGAGTGCCATGACGAGAGAGTTCTTTCGGCCGACTTTGTCGCAAAGCCAGGAGCAGATGAAACCGCCAAAGAAGCCGCCGACGGAGCTGATGGTGTTAAAAGCTGTTTGCCAATCGGCAGGGAGGATCGCTTCGCCGTTTTCGACATATCTATGAACGCGTTAGACGGATATATGGATCGATCGATGGTTAGGTAGACATACCCAAAGTCGCGTCGGAAAGAGGCAACTGAGATCATGGCGCCGTTAATCTGAGCATCGAAACCCCTATACAGCCAGTTAGTGATACGATTTGTGAAGATAGTCGACTGTTCTTACCATCCGATGGCAGCAATTGACCAGTAGAAACACCAAAGAATTACTTTGGGGTGCCTCTGGAAACATTGCTTGAAAGTAAGATCATGCTCAGCTTGGCGATCTGTGATGATAGCATGGGACTTGTCGTCGATATACTCGGTTCCAGAAACCTTGGCCTGGAGCTCAAGGTCTGACTTGGTAGCAGACTGCTTATTGGAAGCCTCCATGGTGAATTATTATCGCGTTGTAAGCGAGGAAGGATAGAGGAGTGCGATTGTTGGTGTTTTGAAACATGGAATAGAGGGGCCAGGTGCCGTGCCTTATATACAACGACCCATGACACTTCCCGATGTTGGTGTTATAGCATCGGGTACACTATGGCCATCGGCATAGCATGGTATGATCAAGAGTCTCAGTGCCCAGAGTCATGCGAAGAAGAAGAAAAAACAATACAACCCAAATACTCACTAACTCGGTCTAGACCAGTCTGGGGTTTGTGGGGAGATCGTCTGTCGGCCAACCTGGGGATCGCGGGGACAGAGTTAACCCAAATTGGGCGAATACGAGCGACATTCCCCGATGATTTCTCCACTCGAGGGCTGTCAAAGTGGTGTCACGACTCGAATGGTAAAAGGAGCGACACTCCCCGAGCTGAGAAACCTCCACTCTTCCTCATCCACCTCCACCTCATCCTGCTCTTCGGTAACGAACGACGGTACGATATAATGACTCCGCAAGCATCAGCCGATCAGCTCCGCGACCAGGAACCGGAACGCCGCCCTGGCAAGAGACCAGCTCCACGCGGAACCGCCTTCTACCCGCGAAAACGGGCCAATACGGCCTGTCAAGTGTGTCGGAGCAGGAAGACCAAGTGTGACAACCTCAAACCCACATGCTCATACTGTCTCAGCGTCGGGGCGAACTGCATTCAGTCCCCAGTCGATCTATCGGCATTTGACCCCGCAAGTCTAAAGATTCTCGAGCGATTGGATGAGCTGGAAAGGCTTCTTCGCGATACGCGAGACAATGCTTCTCATGCGGAACCAGCTGTTAGTGTCGTGCAAGCAAATGATCACGTCCAGGAATTGTCCCCTGTTGAAGAGTCTCCCATCGAGGAACTAGACCCTTCGCCTATGAGTGACATACCATTGAGAAGTATCTTGCCTGAAAAGATGGAAAGCCTCCTCCTATGGTCCGTCCTCTCACGGGATATGTCAGCCCATGCAACCCTTCAGAACGATGCTCCTCAGCCATCACCGTCCTATTCACCCGGTTGCAACTCATTAGCCGACATAGCGGATTTAGATACCCAGGGTGTGAAGGCGCTCTTGGATAATTTCTTTGCGCACGTACACTGCAAGAACCCAATCCTGGAGGAAGCAGCCGCAAGAAGGGTGGTCCTCAATGTCGTTATTGAGGGCATTGATTGGTCACCAGGGTCATGTCTAACATTGATCATTTGCGCTTTGGGGAAAATAGCTACATCACTCGATGCTACTTTCCATCTAAGACCTGACTCGACACAGTACCTTGAGGCTCAAGCGTTGTTTCAAGCCGCACAAAAGAGAATCGGAACTCTCATGGCTCGATCCGATATCATTTCCGCGCAATGTTTCTTTTTATCCGGTGTTTTTCTTATGAGCACTTTCAGGCCATTCGAAGCCTGGCGATATTTTTCACAGGCGCTAGCAACGTGCCAAACCTTGCCCTTTTTGCAAAAGGCACAATTCTTAAGCGCCTCAGACGGGCCTGAGTTTCCAAGACCAGAGCTGGGGGAAACACAACAAGAAGCTGTGTACTGGTCTGCTTGGAAGTCTGAGAGGGAATTGAGAGGAGAACTATCGCTTCCTGACTTTAGCATGCCTTATGCTTCGAGCGTGTTGTATCCACCGTTCTTCCCCACGCCTCCACATCCCCTAGAGTCAACCAAGACGACTGCGTCCAGCAGACAACATACAGCCTGGCTATTTTATCTATCCGAGATCTCGCTCAGGCGACTTTCCAATCGCACCTGCAATGATATTCTCGAGCTACATCGCGCATCACCCTCAAATGTGGAGTTTCTGAAGCAACTTGCTCTCATTATACCAGCCTACGAGGCTCAGGCGAACGAATGGTCTGAAAGCCTCCCACCAGAACTCTCAATCACATCGAACCCCAACCAAGACAACGTATGCTGTTTTGTTCTCCGCGGCCATCTTGTAAACTTCTTTGAGCGGCTCTACTGGCCCTTTGTGATGGCCCATCTCGCCGCTCTAGAAGGAGAAATGACTACACCCGTCCCAGGTCTTCAATATGTAACAAAAGGTTTGGAGTATCACGTGTTGAATGTTGATGTGAACCAAGCTGGTTTCTTGCATCGTCATCACGGAACATGGTTCATGATCCGAGCCCTTGTCCGGTCTGCAACGGTCCTGCTTGCAGCTCGGCGATTGGGCTCGGTAATGCCGAATGGCTGGCGAGAAGCGTGTGAGAGAATTATGCAGGTTTTGAGAGCATGGGAGGATGATGTAGCAGGGTTGTCACAGCATCGGATCTTCTTGGAGGAAGTGTTGCATAAACTTGACGGTTGATATTGTAAATTAGTTTGTATGGAGCCCCGGATATAACCAGCCTCTAGTTTAATGGAAGGTTTAGTGGTTAGGCTAAATAATGGACCTGTATTGATGTAAGCTGAAGTTTGGTCAATAGCTCAAATTGTCTTGTCTTTAGTCGCGTCGGTGCCAGACCACAAGCACGATTTGTTCGCCTTCCCCGTGTTTTGGCGAGTCATGGAAATGATCCACTGCAGCTGCGGAGATCCTTACCCATAGTGACTTGTGGTGGTGTGCGGAGAATTGAGTCGTCGGGGAGTATCGCCCGTAAGAGACCACCTGATACACTCCACTTAAAGGATGTACAGAGTATTTAGGTGAACAGCGATGCATATTCCAGTAGTAGCAAACATCTCAATCCTTTTCAACTTCTTTCTATCAAGTTTCTTCTTTATCCGTTTTACCTACACGTCGTACCAATAATCCTCTACAATGGTCGCAGCAGCGGACAACTCCAGCTCCTATGAGGGCGTGTCAAATGGCCAGCCTCAGAGACCAGCATGCAAGATGCTACACACAGAGGGTAGCAAGATTGTTGACTCTTCAGGAAAACAAGTCATCCTGAAGGGTACCGCCATTGGTGGTATGCTCAACATGGAGAACTTCATTACTGGCTACGCCGGCCACGAATTCCAGCACAGAGAACAAATGGCTGAGGTTCTGGGCGAAGAGAAGGCCAACTTCTTCTTCGATAGACTCTTGCACCATTTCTTCACAGATTCTGATGCTGCCTATTTTGCATCATTAGGGCTTAACTGCATTCGCATCCCCTTCAACTACCGTCACTTCATCAACAACATGGACCCCGATAACCTGAAGCAATCCGGTTTCGATTGGCTTGATCGATGTGTCGAGATTTGCGCTAAGCAGAACCTCTATGCTGTTCTAGATCTACACGCTGTTCCTGGAGGTCAGAACCAAGATTGGCACAGCGACTCTGGCCTTTCCCGTGCAGCATTCTGGGACTTCAAGGACCATCAAGACCGAGCTATCCAGCTGTGGAAGGCCTTGGCTTCTCACTACAGGGGTAACCCCGTTATTGCTGGTTACAACCTCCTCAACGAACCTGCCGACGAATCCAAGACTTCTTCAGGCCACTACGGCGACAGATTGATCAAGTGGTACGAGAGAGCCGAGAAGGAGGTCCGCGCTATTGACCCTGACCATATGATCTTCGTTGATGGAAACACATACGCCATGGACTTCCGAGCTTTTCCAGAAAAGCCATTTCCCAACGCTGTCTATGCTTGCCACGACTACAGCTTCCTCGGCTTCCCCATTGGCGAACAATACGAAGGCACCGATGATCAAAACTCCAAGTTGCGCAGCAGCTTCGAGCGCAAGGTTGAGTTCATGAGGGAGAAGAACGTGCCTATCTGGAACGGCGAGTTTGGTCCGGTTTACCAGAATGAGCACAAGGAGGGCGAGGAGGGTGTTAAGACCAACAACAAGCGATTCAACCTACTACAGGAGCAGCTTGCTATTTACAGAGAGACAGATGTCAGCTGGTCTATCTGGTTGTACAAGGATATTGGTTACCAAGGCATGGTTTACGTCGATCCAGAATCACCATACATGCGTCTCATCGCTCCTTTCGTGGCCAAGAAGCAACGTCTCGGTCTCGACTTCTGGGGTGTTGTCAACAAGGACGGTGTCAAGCATCTATACGAGCCTTTTATCCAAGGGCTAAAGGACGAAGTGTTGGAGAAGTACAGGGAGACCAAGTACCCCAAGGTCTGGACATTTGAGCGACAGTTCGAGCGTGTTATCAGAGAGTGTTTGATGAGCGAGTATGTTGGTTGGGAGCTTGCAGAGCTATTCAGAGATAAGAGCAAGGATGAATTAGAGGAGCTTGCAAGCAGCTTTACGTTTGAGAAGTGTATCAAGAGAGATAGACTGGTCGGTATCCTAAGCCATGACTCCAAGTTGTCATCGGGAAAGCAGTAGGCGAAAAGCAAGATATATAGCATTTCATTTTAACAAACACGGCGATAGGTATACAACATAAATTGTATTAGAGTGCTTTTTTTATTTCTCATATCCTTACATCCCATCCATGACATACTGCTTAGTTCTTTCCAAGCTCTTGGGCACGATCAGCGGCAGCCTTGACAGCCTTGTTGACAATATCCTTCAAGCCAGAGTTCTCGAAGCTAACAAGAGCGGCATGGGTAGTACCGTTGGGGCTGGTAACGTTCTTTCGCAATTGAGAAGGCTCATCGGATGACTCGACGAGCATCTTTCCAGCACCGAGACAGGTCTGTGTAGCGAGGCGGGTAGCTTGCTCTTCGGAGAGTCCCAGGCTGACGCCGCTGGAGATGAGGTGCTCGACGAAAGCAAAGAAGTAAGCAGGGCCAGAACCTGATTAGTGAATTAGCCGACGTTGTGATTTTAATGATGGTGGTCAAGGCTTACCAGAAATACCGGTGACAACATCGAGAAGCTCCTCCTTGTCAACCCACTCGGTGGCCTTGCTGACACTGCCCAGAAGAGCAGAAGTCAACTCCTTCTCAGCAGCAGTGACATCCTCGGCAGCATACAGGCCTGAAGCACCCTCGCCAACCAGCGCAGGTGTGTTGGGCATGACGCGCACGATAGGAGGGGCCTTTCCACTGTCGCCCTTGAACCACTGTGCAATGCTAGCAAGGGTGATACCAGCAGCAATGGAGATGACAACGGGAAGGCTATCGCGTCCAGCCCAAGCTGAGCTGAGCTCTTCGCAAACGCCCTTGGCAACCTGGGGCTTGACAGCGAGGATGACAACATCGGCATCAGCAGCGGCCTCCTTGTTGTCGGCGGTGGTGCGGACGCCGAGGTCGGCCATCTTGTTGCGGTTAACATCCCAGGGTTCAGAGACGTAAATGTTTTGCTTGTTTGTGTTCTTGGCGAGGAGACCGCCAATAATGGCGGCGGCCATGTTACCGCCGCCGAGGAAGGTGATCTTTGCGTCTTGTAGTGAGGGAGTCATTTTGAGTGTGTGTGATGTTGTGGAAGAGAGTTGTAATTAATCGTAGGTTTTTTAACTTGGGGTGACTGATAAGTTACATAAAAGTTTGGAGTTGAGGATGAGTAACCCCGCATCGCATCGCATGGCATCGGATTAACCCTGCACTACCCTTTTAGTTTTGCTTGAGCCATGAGCGATAACGGCCTGACTTGTGGTATTGGTGACTACATTGCGATAGCAACATGTAACGTATTTCATATTATTCTCATGATTCTCATGATTCGGGCAAGTTGTTTTTAGGACATGAACCTTTAGATCATCTAAGTGACATCAATTCCTCGTTTGGCACAAAATGCATCGTGTGTATTTTATGTATCATTTCAATCAAAATAAGAAACCCATTCCTAAAACTTGTCTACTGATAACATCATCCTTCTCATTCGTGTCAGTTCCAATGGCCTTGGCGACGTGACTCAACTCAATTGAATCTTCCATTTTTTCCCAATTGCGATTGACTCTCGGTTAGAGGCGGCATGTCTATTGATAAGATATCTGATAAGATAGAAAGTTAAATATTCGATAACACACGCGATAAGATGGTTGATAAGATAGACGATGCGATAAACGATAAGATGATGTTATCGCTCCCAGATAAAGTCAAAAACAACACAAAGAGAACAACCAGACAATATCATTTTCACATGGGTATGCTGACGAAAGAAGAAAATGAAATCAGAGTACTATAGCATTTTAATCCAATAGTCTAAACACTAAAACTCTTGTAAATTGATCTATAGGGAATGGGAGAACCCTACATGACGCAGTAATGTGTCGAGAGTGCAAGTTGTAGGGTAGGAGTTAAACGGATGTCTTATCGCCAACGACGTCACTGATAATGAGCTTGCATAGAGTAATGCAACACCAATATTAATTATCCACATTTGTGCTCAAATGTATCATGAATCAGCATACCTGCACAAAGTACCAAGTGAGCCTTTCATCGCTTCCTTGCACACTTCACAGCACCCCTCTTGTCAGGGAACTTGCAGAACATACTGAGCTTACTCAAAAATCATCAATCATACTGCACTGTAACTCCCGGCTTCTGATTCGTCTCGTTTCTGAGTTTGTCTTATCCCGGGCTCTTAGCTCCGGTACGGAAAGGCCCGGTGCTGATGATAGGCCATGGCTTGTTAGACACAGTCGTCGATGCGAAAGGGTGACACAAATCACCCCGACATTCTTCTCCCTCGTGTATGCAGATCGATCAAGAAGAACTGGCGTAAAGTGTAATCGACATCGGAGATCGGTATCCGACACTAGGCAATCGGGATAAAGTTGACTCGTCAACCGTTTTATCTGCATACGGTCTAATTGGTGTTTATGGTGAAAGCGGGTGAAAGGCTCCGGTAAGTGAATCAGGAATTGACAAACATGTACCGAGTATCATCATTATCGTTGCAGGGATATGCATTACCTATGTCCCTTCTCTTACAGGGATAACCCTTTTCATTCCGTGCCCACAGCTCATGTTTCCCAGATCTCCAACTTCAACTGCCGCTTGCCCCAAGAATTGGATAAAAATTACGCCATAATCAAGTCACAAATATGACAGCAAAGGTTCGTACCTTTCGGATCAAACAAGCACAAGTAGACTAGCTCAAGCCTCTTTCTCCTCTTCTCTCCGGTATTAGTACATCGTAATTCTGCATTCCCGGAGTCGTAATGTCATTGACTTTGGAATCAATTGACTTTCAGCGTTGCATCCGATATTACTGTCTCGTCTTTCTCAGTTGTTGACGGCATCATTACAGTATCTATTCCGTGTTGATTGCTGTTTTGTATGACGCGACATGATTTATAATGTTCTTTATAGTACGCATCATAGTGGATCTTCTCAATGCAGGCACTGTAGGCTGTAAGTCGATCAGTTCTGTATTATTTGACGAACCGACAGGTACAGCCTTCAAGTAGATAAAATGCTCTTCCTGGCCCTGAACAATATTCTTTTTTGTGTGTAGTAGACATTCTTCAAGATATATCACATTTTACAAGCCATGTCGACAAAATTCTTCTTGCAAAGCGTAGCTCTGCTCGCTATTGCAGGCACTTCCCATGCTGCCCCTTTCGTATCAGAAGCACAGACGACTGTCTCGTCATCCGGCGTCGTTGCACCCATCAGACCTTATAGTGATGTGACTTCTCACGGCCCCTACACCGGAACACCCACCACCACAGGTGCTGTGTCAACTACCATTCTTGCGTCCGCTATTCCTGAAAGCCCACCTCCCCCAGGCTCTTACGACTACCCTGCCGATGGCAAGCTTCACGCTCCCCAGCCTGCTCCCTACACTCCCGATGGCGGTGTCGGTACCAACGGTTCTGCGCCCGTCTACCGTGTCCAGAGCGACTTTGACTACCAGTCTCTTGCACTCGCTCTTTACCAAGAGTGGATCGAGCTCGATCTCTTCCGCTGGGGTCTAGCTACTTTCTCCAAAGAAGAGTGGGAGGCCTATGGTATCGGTGCTGAAGACCGATTCTTGATCGAGTACATGGCGGAGCAGGAGATTGGTCACGCTACTGTTATTAGCAACATGCTTGGTCCCCAGGCTCCCCAACAATGCACATACAACTATCCCGTCTCCAACGTCCCAGAGTTTATTGACTTCAACCAAAAGCTCACTCGCTGGGGAGAGTCTGGAGTCTATGGCTTTCTCCCGCATCTTAACTCAGGTCCTGCGGCACAGCTGCTGCTCCAGAGTATCACCATCGAGGCGCGTCAGCAATTGATCTTCCGACAATTCGGCGGAAACTTCCCTATGCCTGAGTGGCACACCCCTGGCATTCCACAGAGCTGGGCTTGGACTCTTCTTGCTCCCTACATCTCCAGCTGTCCCGCCGATCAGACGCGTCTTGTCTGGCAGAACTTTCCCTCCCTGAATATTCTCAACCAGCCCAACCCTGCTCGCATCGACGGATCCAACGTCTGGAACGAGACCACTGGCGGCTATGCCAACACCTTGTCAATTACGGACGTCAAGAAGGATGAGCTTTGCGTCAATGCTACAGACGATACTCTTGATTGTCCCGCTGCCATCACCAACAATCGCAGTATTCCTCTGTCCTACCCTGGCCGCCAGGTATTCCTGAACTGGGACGCCCCAGGCCAAGCTGTCGGCCCCAACAACAGCTACATCACATCAACCAATGTCAAGGCTCCCAAGTTCGCTGCTTGGGTATCTCAGCTCAATGTGACTTACTCGCCCCTTCAGAACGTCAGCCTCGAGGACCGAACTGCCTACACCATCCAGCCCAACGTTTCCACATGGATGGGCGATCCTGCTATCAACAGCACCATGTTCCTTGCTCTGACCGACACTGATCTTTACGTTACACCTTACAACCTCACCATGCTCAACCCTCACGTTGCTGCTCTCGCTGTTTACCAGGCTGGTTAAATGTGCTGAAGGAATTCTATCATGGTGGTTAAGTGCTTTCTGATTAAGCATGTGCTTGAACTTTGTATAACGATGGATGTGGATTAAAACCTAATTTATGATTTTATTCCTTGTAGCTATATTACAAGTTAGTGATACTTTCAACCCTATTTTGAATATCATTTTTCAGCAATTTGCATATTGATGTAACAATTCATTCGTAACTATGCTTAAAAAACTAAAAACAATCTCGTGCCGTAGAACATCAGATATCATCATAAGTATACAATCCTTCCTCCAAACCCTTAATCTGCAAAGCCAATAGCTTAGAGAAATACCGACACATGGCCAAGTTTCCACCGTGGAACCAGAAGCCTGGAAGTCCACTCTTCTGCCAGATAGTTCTCATCTCACCTTCCTCGTTGAAACCCCAGACATCATTCACCTTGTCGGCAACAGCGTCACCAAACATGGTCCTCGACTGTGTTCGCATGTTCTGGTATCCTGTTGCGAATACAATCTCGTCAGCCTCCAACTCCGTGCCATCGGCGAATCGAAGACCGTGAGGAAGCACAGTCTCAATCTCCTGTCCGTGCTTCACCTTGATCTTGCCATCAGCGATGAGTTGCGATGCGCCGACATCGATGTAGTAGCCTCCTCCGCGCTGGAAGTACTTCATCAAGAGTCCCGCACCGTCTGGGCCGGCGTCCACCTTGAATCCGGCGCGGTCGAGGCCGTCAAGAATATCCTTGTCACATTCGGCTTGCTTCTTGGTGGTTTCAACAGAGAGGGCTTTGAAGACGGGGATGGGGAGTCCGTGAATGAGGAGATCGGCATCGTCGACGGGAGGACCGTCTTCGCAGTAGACGCCCTTGAGACCGATATCGGTGATTGCCTTTGAGGAAACGACGTGGGTGGTGGATCGCTGGACCATTGTTACATGGTAGCCCTTCTCAAGGAAGTCCTGGGCAATATCGTGTCCTGAGTTGCAAGAGCCTACAACGATGGCCTTCTTACCCTGACTGTTCTCCTTCGCACCAGAGAACTCAGATGAGTGGCAAAGACGATCACCCTTGAAGTCGGAAATGCCCTTCATATCGGGCATGTTCTTCTTTCCAGAGTGACCAGTAGCCTGGATGATGTGACGAGGGTGGAATGTTCGCTTCTCAAGCGTGCCATCATCGTTCTTCCTCTCAACAGTGACAGTCCAGGTCTTGGTAGCCTCGTCCCACTTAGTGTCGATAAGAGATGTCTTCATCCAGATGTTGAGTTCAAGAAGGGTAGCGTATGCCTCAAAGAACTGAGCCAGTTTGTCCTTTGGCGTGAAGATGGGCCATTGAGGCGGGAATTGGAGGTAGGGCATGTGGTCATACCAGACCGGGTCGTGAAGGACGAGCTGGTGATATCGCTTTCGCCAGTTGTCGCCTACACGGTCATTCTGGTCGATTGCCAAGGCTTCGACGCCCAGCATCTTGAGTCGGGCAGCAGCTGTGAGACCAGCCTGGCCAGCACCTGAATTTGTTAGCGATAAATAGTAACCGCTTAGATGATAGTAGCTTACCAATGATCAGAACAGCTGGGTCGTCTTTCTTGAATTCAGCCGTCTCGGCCCTTCGCTGAGCCCAGTTCTTTCGACCAGGCATACCACCATGCTCAACGCCGCGAGGTCGATGGTCGTTGACAGTTTCTTCATGGCCTTTGAGGTCGTTGATGCGGGTGTAAAATGTAAAAATCTTCCACTGTCCATTGACCTCTGCCAATCGCGCAATACCCAATCCTGTACCCAGAACGGTGTCGATCGTGAAAAAGAATTGAATGCCTTGCACCTCACCCTTGCCGTCGATAGGGATGGCTTGAGGCTTTCTCAATGCAGAGGTCGTATCGAGACCGATGTTGGCCAAGCGAAAGCCATTCTTTGATTCGGAAGAGGCCTTTAGAAATGACAAAATATTGTTTGGGCCTTGGACTGTTCGGAAAGACCAAGTGAGCGCAAGGTGGTCGCGCCAGAAGCCGTCGTCTGTGAAGAGTTGAGATAAAGCGGGGTAGTCTTTGCTCTGCAGGGCCTTGTTGAACGCGTTGACTACGCTGGTGGCAATTTCTTGCGGGTCGGAACTTGTGGGCTTTGGCGAGGCAGAGGGGAATTTGGCTGGGATGATGTTGGTAGAGCCTGGGACTGCCCACGCACGAGAGGTACGAGGGATAGATTGAGGGATGATATCGCCCATGATGAAGTCTGTGAGTTAGGTTGAGAAGAAGATACTAATGATGAGGGATAGAGTTTGTTGACTGAACTGAGGGGAAGACCTGTCCTTATGTATTGTGTTGTCTTTGCATGCAGCAGCTTGTGAAACATGGCCAATCTGTACTGTAGAGTTTAGAAGCCCTGGCCTCAACCCTCTCGGCACTTTGCCATCACAGAATTGCAATATCTCAGCAATTCTATTGGACTCTCCAGGCGTCAAGTTACCTGACCTTTCCCCACGTTTCGAAGCAAATCTACTGCTAAATTGGGTCTACTGAGGATCACTCCCCGCTTACGCTAGCTGTAACCATCACTAACGCAAACCACCCCGCACCTGAACGCCGAGTTGATGGACAGACTGCGGTTCCGACGGGAGCTGCTTTGCGGAGACGGGTCCGGATGGCTTTTGCGGAGGCGGTTGCGAACGTGGAGGACTGGGGGGATGTCAATAGTATTTAGTTCGGAGGAAGGGATGGGTTGGAGATCTAACTAGTTGCTGAGAGGCGAACGAAGAATTGGGCATTAGTATCTGTCTCTCATCACTTCAGTGCTTAACCCACTGTAACTTTCCTCAATACGCACTGTTACATAGCACTGTTTTACAAGGTACAGGCTCAGCTTGGCGACCTCCTGAGATCAGACGCACCATCTTGACTGAGTCACATGCCTTTCACCAAGTTTCATCCATACCTTGAATCGCACACTCACCAACATTCTTTCACAAGTATTAAAGAGGTTGAGATGAGGCTCTGTATATCCCAACGTCATCATGTAAGCTAGTTGCCCATTTCGGACTCGTGAACAAAGATGACTTGTAGTTTAAGCTGACAATAGCTTGACAATTCTCCGATGCGCATGCTAGTCTGGCACCATTCAGGGCTGCGATCTGACATGCGAATTGTGGTGGATGCTTTATTAAGCTCATATAGCCATGGCGTTCTATGCTACATTGACAGGGGATACATCTTCATTCGTTCGTTATTTGTACTGCTGAGTAACCTGAATGTGATTGATTTTAGGAGAATTGGAAAATAGAGTTCGATGCACTGGGTTTGTTCATCTAGTCAGGCCATATGTAAGTAAATGTTTTGTCGCTTGCCCATTAAGACGAGGTAAGGGAATCGCCATTGACTAATGAATGGTAAAACACCACAGCTTGGGGAACCGACCTCCATGAATTTAAAGTATTTTACTACTCGATATTATTTTATGTATGGTTTCGAGAGCTTAGTAATTTAATTTGACCAGTATTAAACAATGAGGGAAATTGCTTGCGTTCCATAGGGTGGAGGGTTCCTCAATGAAAGACACCTGTGAGTATGAGAAAATTCTATTATGAGACAGATATAATATATTAACTCATGAACTTTGGTAGCGTATACCGTAAGAATACTTCTCTTTCATTTGCCTATCTAAGTATAACAAAATGACAGAGTTGACTCAGCCGCTTCTATTCTCTTATAGCCATATTTATTAGTTGTAAATCTTTATGGTAAATGCTACCCTATTTCATGATTTGATATAGCAGAGTCTGGTACCCTTGTCCCTCGTAACAGGGGCCTTCATCCTTAGTGGTCTTTGTGGCATATCCCAAGAGCCCAAGTGGTCTAGAATATAGAGTGAATGGATAAGGAAACAACCGGTATCGCTCTCGCTTAATCTTGCTGCTTTCGCCTTGTTATTCATTCGTCCTACTTTCATGCAGTGTTACACTATCATGACGGTTACACGTCCGGATATTACTCCGCCAATCAATATTATGCAAGCATGCATCGGTGAATATATCTTGTAGGAGAATTTGGCCCGTCAGTTATCATTGGTACCCTTACGATCAAGGGTTCTCTGCATGTATTGGAAATATCTCTGCCTTGTCGGCCCCGCCATGACAAAGAACCACGATCCACTGTGATCTCAGGGTTCATCTCAGGATCCAAATCGACATTCTCACCACGGAAAGCTAATTCCTAATTCCCATGTTGACAATTCGCTGAGGAATGCTATACAAAAATATCTACTCCCTTCCCGTCGTACTCAAACTGGGTCTAATTGCTGAGCAAGCTGTTGACTACAGCTGACTAAACCTTGCACAGAGTGGGGAGAAGGTGTTCAAGAAGGTATAGCCTCATGATGACAAACCGCTCTAAACAGCTTACAAGCGTATGACAATACACCCACTGGAAAGCGGGCCGCATATTATGCATATTCGTATCTTACTGTGGCTGCAGAACTGTTGTAAGTGGCTTTTGTGCGATAGCATATCAGAGCCTCAGACTCTTTAGCCAATATGCGTCTCTATACGTTCGGCCGCTGAGTCGGATTCAAAATCCGACTCTGCATTGGACCCTTGATGCAGTGTATGGAATACATGGGAACTGGAACAGGGACATGGTTATGGGAGAAAAGCAGGATTCTATGCGCGTATAGGAAAATAAATGAGTATATAAGGCTGTATTCATGCCCAGATCTAAAACGTTATTCGACAGGTTCAAACAGCCATCTCAGCAGATCCAGTACTTCCAGAAAGCCCGTCTCTCTCCAAAAACCGACAATATGAAGTTCACTTCCATCTTCACCGCCGGCCTTCTGTCTGCTTCTGCCCTTGCCAAGCAAGCTGCTTACAAGTACGAGCGACTTGACAAGGACGATGCTGTGAGTAACCTCTCAAACAGTTCCTCTACAGTATGCTAATATGTACAGCTTCTCCTCGTTGTTGATATCCAGGAGGGTCTTTACCAATTGACTCGTGATTGGGACCCTACTCTGTACCACCACCAGTCTATGGCCCACGCTGCCATCGGCAAGGCTTTCGACATGCCCGTCATCCTGACCACTTCCGCTGATCAGGGTAAGTTTATTCCACACAAGAAAGATTACAGCTCCTAACAACTCTCAGGTCCCAACGGCCCTCTCATGCGTGAGATCCGCCAGATGTACCCCAAGGCTCCCCTTGTCCAGCGTCAAGGCCAGGTCAACGCTTGGGACAGCGAAGAGTTCCAGCAGGCTGTCAAGGCCACCAACAAGTCCCAGATCATCCTCGCTGGTATCACCACCGATGTCTGCACCACCTTCCTCGCCCTGTCTCTCCGTGACGCAGGCTACTCTGTCTGGGCCAACATTGAGGCTTCCGGTACCACCACTCCCCTCATCCGCGATGTTTCCAACGACCGCATGCGCGACGCTGGTGTCCAGGTTGTCAGCTTGTTCTCCATCATCTGCGAGTTAATGAGGGATTGGCGCAACACCCCTGGCTCCAAGGAGATCTACCCTTGGCTCGGACAGTACTTCCCCATCGCTGGTTACATGGCTCGCGGACATGCTGCCGCTATCGCCAACGGTACTATCCAGCCTGGTGAGGAGGGATACCTTAACTACCCTTAAGTTTAAAAATTAGATGGTGATGAAGGCTGTCGGAAAAACGCAAGCGGCAGTTCACTTTGCAACTGTCCTTCTCAGCACAGGCAGGCAGACAGACAGTCGTCAAATTTCAGCAGGAGTAGTGCCCGCTTGAATATGTCCTGGGCTAGTCTCAGGTTATATAGACTCTACTTTTTCTTAGTCATTATTTGGCTCCCTTTTTACAATAGACTAAATAGATATTGGATTAAAATCAAATTACCTTCATGAAGACAAATGTGTAAACTCGACCATAACAAGATTAGATAATGTCAAATAGACTTGAGCGAACGACAAAGCTGATAGAACTGTAAAATTTAGAAGTCGTAAGTTCCGGTGGCATGGCTGGGCATCCAATAGGTGAACCTGTAATATGCTCAGGCTGGAATATGAAGGACGTAGGCATATAACCGGCCATATGCAGCCACTACGTTGATCCTCTCATCTTGGATTGGTCCACCACATATCAGCTCAGCTCAGCCAAGACCACATCACACCATGATCTGATTGAGCACGTTACCACCACCCATTTGATTGTATAAGGATTGCCACAGGAGGGGGTATCTCACCTTGATTCTGACACACTTTCGTTTCCTGTCCATTGGGATTACCGGTAGAAAATTGACCCGACGTCGTTTATCATGGAGTCGAGTAATACAATCCCGCTTACAATGAAGGCCGCTCAATGGCGCACTATCAGAGGCGGCATCGAGAGAAACCTGAAGTTTAGCGTCGATGCCAAACTCCCGAAAGACTCCCACAGTCTCGCGAACGGTCACACGCTCGTCAAGGTGGCCTACGCATCCGTCAACCATCTAGATTATAAAGTTGCCGAGATGCCATTAGCAAGTATGTTTTTTACCAAACCCGTTACACCGGGTCTTGATTACTCTGGCACAATTATTTCCACGACACTTGAAGAGTTCGGGGCCGGGCATCGTGTCTTTGGGAGAACCGAGCTGCCGACTGGTGGGACTATGGCAGAGTATGTTGTAGTTGGGGAGAAGGGCTTAGCTGCGGTGCCAGATGGAGTGTCTTTGAGAGATGCGGCATGTGTTGGGATTTGTGGAACGACGAATGTGCAATACCTCGCGTCCGTCATCAAAACGGGAGACAAGGTCTTCATTAATGGTGGCAGCGGTGGTGTCGGTACATTTGCGATTCAAGTTGCAAAAGCTATGGGGTGCTTGCACATCACAACTACTTGTTCAGCCTCTAATTCCGAATTCTGTCACGCTCTTGGGGCTGACGAGACCATCGATTACAGGTCTGAAAATGTATTGGAAATACTGAAGAACAGGGAGGAGCAGTTTGATCTGGTCTATGATACAATCTTCAGCAACCCCAGTCTCTACTGGCAATCGCACAATTACCTCAAGCCGCACGGATCCTACATCTGTGTTGGACTCCCATCCATCTTTCAGTTCATCAAGACGTTTTTGAGTATCAAATTACTACCTCGATGGTTGGGTGGTGGAAAGAGAACCTTCAAGTTTCAGTCAGTCGTTGCGAATCGGCAGGACTTTGAACAGATGGCTGAATGGATCAGGGAAGAAAAAGTAAAGGTCGTTGTCGAGGAGGGGTTTGTCCTGGAGGATGCGGATAGGGCCTATGCGAGTTTGAAAGGGGGCAGGACCAGAGGAAAGATAGTGGTTCGTATTGGCGGAGAACCTGATGGTGAACAGTGAACTACTCGAGATCGGACCATCACGGATAGGACGATGTGTGTTGGGCAAAGGAGGATATCATTTGATGAAACGGGATATTTAAGATTAATGAGTAGGTAATTAGGAGCATCTTTTGAGGACATAAATTGCGCTGCCCTTTGATGCACAAAATACTAGCTACAATAAGAGAGGTTTACCTCCCATGCCGAAATCATACTGACGCCCAAACCAAAAGTAAAAACGACCAAACTCCACCCACTTCGTTAATAAATACATACACCCAACCCGAACCTATAGCACAAGTGCCTGATCATTCAAGTTCACAAACATCTCATTCCAAGTCATCGTCTCATTAGGCGCTCGCTTCCAAATATCTTCCAAAACCGCGATTACCGCATGAACCGAGGCGAACCGAATCTCGTCGTATATAAATCCGGCCAAGGCACGAACCGTCTTTTGTTCTTTGGGGCATTGGGAGTGAGCACCTGCTATACAGATAGGTAGAACCGCACAGTTGAGAATTTTGGATGGCTTTTGGATGCTAAAGATAGAATCGAGACAGGACTGCGTGTGTTGTTGCACGAGAGGATGGTTCGCTGGGAGGCCACAGACAGCGCGGTACAGGTAGATTAATGCAGCGTGTTGAAATAGGCGCACAAGACTATATGCTTGCGCCGATTCTTTGTCACACTCGATTGGTGGTTGATCGACGGGTGAAGCGCGCGGCGATGATACATCTTCCACGGCGAGCGGAGCATAGGTTGGTCGAAGAGCGGCTTCATAAACACGGACTCTTTCGATGGAGAATTCTTCGGTCATATTTGTCGTTGACTGGATGTAAAACGCCATGCTGGACATTTCCTGGAATACTGTTGATAATGAACAGTATCCTTGCGTGTCTCGTCCCCACCAGACTGGACCTCGGTCGACAACTTCCCAGATGGTTGGTGGGAAAGATGGGGGCTGGCCGGTTAGTATTGCTCTCGTGAGATCGGTAGTCGCGAATTCTGATAGCATCATGTGAAGAGGATCTTGTCCTGTTCCCAGGACCGCTGTCATGCCGCCTAGCTGGTTAATGATAGCCAGTACCCCATCTCTGTGACTTGATGTTGATGACGATGTCTGCGCGCACTCGAGGAACCCGTCGTGGAAATAAAGTAGAAGTACCGCAAAAAGTAACGTCTGCAAGGATCCATCCTCCTTGGAACAACAGCCATCAACTTCCGCCCTCAGCGCAGCTAAACATTCAGCCCTCTTGACATTCAGAATACTCCTACTATTCCTCCCATCTTGAAGCCACCGATGCGAGTCTGCGAGAACACACGTCGCAAGAAGCACAACGCGATGCCGTAGTGCAATCATAGTTGGTGGGGCACATGGTTTTGTCGATGTCGTGAGCAAGGGCCAGAAACGGCCGTGAAAGTAATCCAGGGACCGCTTTTCATAGACAGCAAGGGAGCCGGCAAGTTGCTCATCTGCCGTAGAGATTTGGTAAATGGCCGGCACCGTGACAGCAGGTCGAGTGCTCCAACGGATGAGACGCTGGTTGTAGTCGCATGCCGCGCCAACTTTGACACAGCGGGAGCATATCGGTTTGGCGAGGTCGCACTTGATACGTCGCTTTTTGCAGGGCCAGCACGAGCCTTCCACGACGCGAACGCGCGCTTTGGGTGCCTTTGCAGATGTGACTTGTGTTTCGGTAACCATTGCTGATGATGAACTAATGCAAAGCGAAAAAAAGGGGATAAAAGGACTGAGTTTGGGTTGGGTAAAAACTCGTCGTGATATGGTTTGGCCTTGGTCGCGCTTTGTTCCTTTAGCTGCATCCTAGGGGCGATCATAGACCGAATGTATATAAGGCACAGCAAAACAAGGAGTGACGGGTCCCACTGAAAAGCAGAGCCCCCTTTTATTCCAACAGTACGGCTCAAAGCGAGCGAGATGAGAATGGGTGAGTAGTAGGTAAGGCGACAAAAAGGGTTTCGTTTCCTTACCAGTCACAATCTGTCAGACTGCCGTGTTCGCGGGGAAGCGACACATAAATCCAACCAGGTCCAGGCCTGTTGCGAGCCAAAAGACTCCTCCGCAATTTACGCCCCGCTTGAGAATGGGCAATCTAGTTTCCCTCTTGGGCATAGATCCGCGATACCATGACTCGTCGTGACTGGTCGAGCCTCAGTCTCTAGCGGAGATGTCGGGTATAATACCCGGAGGAATGACCGGCTTTAGACCGGCCGAGTTATTGGCCAGAACATCGAGAGTCAAGACACTAATATTTGTCAACTCGGCCGGCAACTCTAGACTGAGACTTTGAGAGGCAATGTGTATTATCATATGTCAAGTTTCCCCGTGTTCTAAATTGTTTTGAGGCAAGCTCTATCATCATATGCCATGACTCAACAGACACTGGACTCAGGGGATCTGAACCATGTTTTGGTCCAGATCTCGATCTCCGGATATGGATATTTGCAATCCGACCGACAAGTCAGGTGACGTTTTCAGAAAGCTATTTTGACTTTAATTCTAATTGTTCCCTTATGACAATAGTTAGGTCTAACAGCATGCTCAATCTCATTCCAATGAACCCAATCGTGCCGTCTAGACCAGGTGGGCTGCATCTACTCTGAATGTACGAGTTGAGTTGACACATTGTCGTGGATAATGTTTCTTGCGTGTGACCTCGTCGTTGTAGTTCTTCCTTTATTATCATCTTGTACCAAAAACATCTTATTAGTATGGATTTATGGCAAAATGATACATGAAGGTCAAGCTAAGTATCTACTGCTGCAATCTTCTGCATACATCTCATAAGTACGCTACTGTTTAAACTCATGAAATAAAGTAACGCCCATGGATGGTACTAGTACTGCAATGCTACTGCAGCCTTGACTGGCTGACAACTTTAAAGTAGCTTGACGTCTTTGCTGAAACAGCTCTTGTCTCAATACACAATTTCCCTTGAGAAGTAAGATCCACCACCTATATTCATCAACTAAACAATTACCATCAAGCTCATATCTCTTTTTAGATTGACGATGAGTCTCCTACAATACTTCTCCTACAATGAGCTGACCCATGTGGTAATCAGTCTTTGAACTTGGTCTCCATTATGATACAAGGTACCTTTCTGGATCTAGGTAGTTATGGATTGTCTTAGAGAATGTGGAAGGGTTCTAATACCAGAAAACATAGTTCAGATATTGTTAGCACCTCCTTAGCAGCTAGCAACACCAACTCTGTAGCGACATGAAATAACTTGCTCAATATCAGTTCGTGGCGGTTTTGTTTTGTCTGTGGCGTCGGTCTGGATCAACAGCAACAAAACGCACTTCTCGCTGTGCTGAAAGATGTGATTAAAGATCTAATATACACGGCATTAAACATTACTGCACGTCTTGATGATCTTCTAAAGACATAGCTTGTTTTAAGCCATTGGACATTTATCATAACTCAAATATGTATCGTAAGGATGTATGTACAATAAACACTAAGAATATACTTTTTTGAATCAACCAACACCTTAGTCAAGGCGAGGTAGGTCTCCCTTCTCCTGAGCCTCCTCAACAAGCTTGTTGTAGACCTCAACCTTCTCCTCGTACTCTTTAACGAGGGCCTCATCTCTCTTGCCAGGTGTAGCATCGTCTCCGCCAAAGGCTCTGACAGCAGCGTAGTAGACATCGGCAAGACCTCTGCAGACACCAGAAACACTCGAAGATTGACATTGAAAGTACAAACTGTAAAACTCATTAGCAATCTGTTGGTAGGTTATGCATCGTTGGTTTACTCACTCGGTCTTGAAGTTGCTATCGATACGGGCCTTGCCGCTGACTGTGAATCGGCTCTGGGCGCGGTAGTTGTGGTAGCCAAAGTCGTGACGGTTGCAAGCGGGGACGAAAGGGAAACCGAATGGGTTGTCGGGGGACGAAGTGCAACCATCAGAGGTCCAGTCAAGAGTGGGAGGATCGCGGGCGTTGCGACGAGCGGTGAATTGTGGGAGTGTGACGCTGAAGAGAAGCTGGTCTGTGACTGTGTTCACGCTCTGGCGCTTTGAGATGGATGCATCTTCGCCTGTTGGTAGAGCGAGGACGACTGGAAGGATGGAGAGAACTGTAGCGATGAACTTCATTTTGATATGATATGATAGAGATAGTTTATGAAGAAGGGAGGATTCAAGATTGTACACTGTTGTCAAGATGTTGAGCAGGAGGCTTTGACTCAAACAGTTGCAGAAAGTGCGTTGTTGTAGGACCTTCCCTCATGACGCCGTCAACAACTATTTATATGTATTTTGGACACTTGTTACAGAAGCCATTCTGCAACTCTCGCATTTATGCATTATAATGGTTATTGTCTCCAGCTGTGGTGCCAAGGCTACAAGTCGAATTGGCTACCTGCCTAATGGAGTAATGATCTCTACTGACAGCGCGAATTCCAAGGTCACGCACCAGCTTTCACTCAACTGATTTGTTACACATCGGTAGTGCGCGGCAGTATCTTAGTTCTCAGTTGCCGACCTGCTTGTTTAAGCTTACCATAGTACATGGATGCCATCTTATTCGTGGTGTCAATCGTGGGCCTAATTGGATAGCTTGGAGTCTTGGTAGATGCGGGGACGATCAAATTGCCGCTCGTGTTCTGAAATAGGAAGATTGCCCGATGGGCGAGTGGAAACGGACAAATGGCATGCTGCAATGCGATGTTGTTGTTCAGAATCAAGGAACCGGCAAAAAGTGTACAATTCAGCTTCCGTTTTAAAGTTAACATACATCAAGACTGGCAGTTGACATGTGAATCTGGGTGTACGCTACTGCTCCTCGTTCTCTGCATATATGAAATTCGCAGCTTTATAGTATGGTTAGCCCAGCCAAATCCAACATTTATATGCGACCAAACTTACCAACAGGAGCAAGACCATTTTGAAGCGCCCACTCCCGGACTCCATGTCCAGCATCCTTCGAGCCCCAATGCTTCCTCTCTTTCGGTTTAGTGAGATGGAGTTTCTCAGTCGTTCCGTTGGCTGCGACGAATGCAAAGAAGACGTAACGGTGCTTTCCTGTTTTTGGAGGCGGAGCGGGAGCCTTGTACTTGACAATGTCTTTCAGGTGATGCTTCGATGTTGTTGATGAAGAAATCTTGGTTCCAGCTGCAATCCAATGGCAGAACTCGGACCATTTAGGGTCGTCTCTAGACGGTGCATCCGGATCAGTGAGAACGACGACATATGTGGCATGCTTCTTCAGAATTGCTTCGAGTGAATCATCTGACTCAACCCTGTCAAGATGGACTTTTGGTGCCTTTTTCAGATGTGTTGGTTTGAGAGTGTTGCCAAGATCAGCCGAGTCGTGTTTCCATGATGCGCGGAACCCAAGAGCGGGGGGGAAATCATCAATAACGGTCGGAATGATCTCAGCTTCTAGTAGTCTAAGAATGTTAGTTATGATGATTTTCAAGACGCTTTGGGTCGTTGTACTTGTCTCGGATTCGATTCAGGCCATCCCCGCTGGATCCAAGCACATGTTGTCCTTTACCGATGACGCTGCCAACCTGGGCGGCAAATAGTAGTGAATATCGCCAGAGCATGTTGGAAAGAGTTTCAGTTTGTTGAATGGTGCTGTTAGAAACAATTCATGCAATGGAATCTTGCACCCAATTGATGTGTTGGTGAAGAGTTTCGCATTGAGATGCCCCGCAGGCAATCATGTTGTTATTATACCTGCCTTGCTATTATAACGCGTCATGATGTCACAAATGCCTGCCACTGACGTGAGTGGAAAGTCGACAACAACCTCGAATCCCTACAATTGCTTACAGATTTATTTGGTAAGATTTGATTTATATCTAAATATATACAATTGAATTATGTGTAAATACTATCATAGCATCATGTCGTTACCTCGACCAACACCTGGGATCATTAATATCATCAAATCCATTATCAAACTCAGTTGAAGCCCTCGGGCCAGAACTCCTCAAGCCACTCATAGGGGTCCTCAGGCTCATAAGCCAACTTCACCTCACCCTTGAACTTAGTGATGTTATCCCTCGTCTCATTGTACAAGGCGTACTTCTCATCAGGCCCGTTTCCGACATAGTAGGGAACAGTCTGCACATTGTTTCCGATCTCCTTATCACAGATGCTTGTGACATTGTCGATCTGAGCGTTCTTCAGACGGAACTCATCACCGAAATTGGGGTTGATCTGGACTAAGGTCAGTAGAATTCATACAGTAGATTACAGAGATGACTGACAATTCCCATTCGAAGACCATCTCTGGCAACGACGTTCTGGATGGTGGCGTTGCGCTTGGCTTGGTTGAGGCAGTTGCCGCAGGACTGGTAGAATGTCCCGAAGCCCTCGGCGTAGAAGCCGGTGATGTTGTACTTGCCACCGAGAGAGTTGTCTTGGAAGATCTAAACGTGTTAGTGGTATTCTTCCAAAGATGTCATCAAGACATACCTTGTCTGTGGCACTTCGGGCTCCACCTCCAATGACTCTCAGTTGTGTGTTGAGACCCTTGGAAGTCAGGGCATCCTCGCAAACATCTTCCCACCAAACTAAGAACAATTAGTATAATTCTTGAATCACAACACCAAACAGGATGGAACATACCATTCTCGACCCAAGCATCACCCAGAGCATGGATGCCCTCAGCCTGGTGCTTTCCAATAATGACATTTCGGATAGTGGCTCCAGGCATCAAGTTGAAAACGGTATCAGCATCCGTACCCTCCGCCTGCTCATTACAGCTTCCCTCTGGACGCTCATAACGCTTCATCTTGCCGTCAAACACCTCACCGGGCATGATGTACTTGGCGTTTTTGAATACCACTGTCTCTTTGGCGACCGGGAACTTGGTGATGGGGAATGGGAATCTTGGTGGTGGCCTTTGGCTGAGGTCGCCTTGTGTAGCGTCTGTGTCGCCCTGCTTGCCATCCCCTGTTTTGGATTGGCGGGTGTCGATGGCAGCGCCATGGGCGAGGGGAAGGAGAGACAAGAGGAGTGATGCCTTCATATTGGATGTGAGGGTAGTCTTTGGATGAAGGTTGAGTAGCAGAAGATATTATGGCTCTTAAATCAGGGACGATTCGAATGTGACGGGTATGTTCCTTATATACTATTATTTCTTCTCAACAGTTATTCCTATGTACCCCACTATTATGATCCTGGACTCATATCATCAACAAACGTCCACGCACAGACGAGCAACATCGGCAATGGTAGCTTGCACAGCTCCAATAGCTTGGAAATGCAAACGGGTTTAGTGTCGCGTCCCCATTAATCCCCGTACCGGAAGCACTAAGTTATTGGTGACATATCGGAGGAACTCCCTCCATGAATCATCTTCAACAAAATGCTGCTGGTTCCTTCTCCAATGCTTGGCATCTCGTGTATTTGACACAGAGTCTGGGGATGCTTAACTTGACTCTTTTCTTGGCGTTGAAGAACTGAGCATTTTGTGGGGGAGGTTGAAAAGGCGGGGTGCATGGCTTTCTGGCTCTTCGACAGTCTAATTCGTGGAATACAAGTTCCTCCGTTGATTGCAACTTCTTCCATCAATCAACACGCGTATCAACGACAAGGGTATGATTCCCCAGATCAGACAAGGGAACTAAAGTGAAATAAGCTCACCGATAAACTCATTAACGTGGCGGCTGGTATAAGCTTAGATGCTCATGTGAGCCTAGAATATGCTTATTAACTCGTTTGAGGTACCGTTGCATCCAACGTTTGTGGGGTTTGTTCATCCGTTGACAGGGGGTATTTGGGGGTGTTGCATCACCCCCAAACCTCGACGAGAAAACATCTTACACCCATCGAGTGTTACGAAAACAATTTCTCTTTCCTCTACTGCAGTACATAGTACTCAGCAATCGACATCACAACACATTAGAAATCCATTGTAAAGTCGGCAATGAGGACTGAGGAAGATGTGCCATATCTCCTTCTTTAGAACTTGTAAACCATATTGCAGAATCCCATGTAGCCATCAAGACCCACGATCGCTTCCGCTTTGTGCATGATCCAGCAGTCTGGATATCCAATGGGCAGGACCAATCTTGCATGATCTCGATATCCTGGAGACAATACATCGTCGCATGGTGATCATTGCGAGCCTTTCCACGTGTCGCTGAAACGTTGAGGGACCGTCAAGGGTGTGCGATCAGAGCAACTGCAGCTGATGTCCAATAACGGGGTCTCAAACCATTTCCAACAGTCTCAGTTGGAGCTCCACTCGGCTATACACTGCTATACTTCATGATTTATAGCTTATTGCCGACGGCTGTGGCTGAGAAGATCATACTAGAGCTATAGGGTGACTACTATCTTGTACGGATCATTGGAGCATATTGAGGATGATGCATGTATACTCTATCAGTATTGAATCTAGATTGACAATCAAGTTCATTGATAAGTTCGCTTTGTCCCGGTGGTCATTCTACTTAGTTGTTAATTTATATCCCCAAAATAACACGCGTAAGAACGTTCAACTTCAAAATCAACAGCTCTGAAGGCTATTTGGACCTACAACACATGCACAAAAAAAACAAAAACATGTCGTACTACCCTACTTCAATACTTGATCTTACCAAGGTCAAGTCCCAGAAAAGTGCAACGTCACAAACATGAACAAAAAAAGAACAAACTGGGGTTTGATGCAACCCCCAAACGCTCCAAGACAGTTCTGTGCTATGAGGGACTGCCCCGTGTGAACTACAGCTACTATCGGTGTTCGGATTTAAACTACCTCGTATCGGATAGAGATGAGATGATACGCCCCCCACTGTCTTCCCCAGACTTTGGGGTATGTCGCTTTGTTGCAACGTGATGGGAGTTCAAACCCTGTTCTCATCAACAAGAGGCATAGACAGTTCCCAATAGGAGTAAACAATATTTTGTGACACAAACTTATTGAAGTTCACATACAGACAATGATGAATTTATCTACACAAGGAATGAAATTGAACGGATACTGGATTCACGGGGGTTCAGTTTGGGAACTACAGCATCCAGCTGAATACCATCCACTACCCCAGACGGACTGTTTACATCCCAAGAAGCCGGTGCCGAAATCCGTAGTATTTACAGAAGATCGTCATTACCCCAGAAATCATCCACCAACCACCGCAGACTTCCTCTCTCAACTCCACCAATAACAGATCACCATACTATAATTCCTGAATGAAGGGTAGCATTCATTTTCGACCTTCAAATTCGTTGTTTCACAAATGGAGCATCGTGGATCGAATATGCCGTTAATGTCCCAATGGAAGCTTGGGGTGATTCAAAGGCATGACCAGAAGGGGGAATCTGGACATTGTCTCTAGGGTCCGTGGCTTAATCTGGAATTGTTGCTATGTCGTGATGCATGCTGAAGATAGGCTCTGTTGATGATTCGAATTTCTATAAGAAGTCGTGAAGTTTCGTGATGTCTTGGCTTGAATACCCAACAGATTAAGGATTTCAGCTCTCGATCATCTCTTAAACAAGATCACCGAACTGTGACCTCGAGATACCAGACTCTTACTTCTGTCAATTCTTTCAACCTTGCACTCTCGCCAGACTCACGCCATTATGAAGCTTACCTCGGTTTTCACCGCCGTCTTTGCCACTTTGGCAGTCGGCTCACCTCTCGAGACACGCGATGCACACATCAAGCGTCAGGCCGCTGAAGCATGCAGCGTTGGATACTGCACCCAGAATGGAGGAACTACTGGCGGTGCCAAGGGCCAAACTGTTACTGTGACCACTCTCGCCGCTCTTCAGGAAGCTGCCAAGCGTTCCGGTCCTCTCACCATTATTGTCAATGGAAAGTTCACTGGTAGTGATACCATTCGTCCTTCGTCTGACAAGACTATCATTGGCGCGGCCGGCAGCTGTGAGTATTCCATCATAAGATAAAGGGGCGCTTGAACTAACTCGTTACAGCACTTACCGGTGTCGGATTCTACGTTCGTCGCCAGAAGAACGTTATTCTCCGAAACCTCAAGATCGCCAAAGTTGATGCTTCCAACGGCGATGCTATTGGTATCGATGAGTCCACCAACGTCTGGGTCGACCACTGTGATCTGTCCGGTGATCTGAGCCTCGGCAAGGATGACCTTGACGGTCTTCTTGACATCTCTCATGGTGCTGATTGGATCACCGTATCCAACACTTACTTCCACGACCACGTAAGTCAATACCCAGATCCGATTGTGTCATGTTTGCTTACTAAATTCTCGACAGTGGAAGGGCTCACTCATCGGCCACTCCGATAACAATGCTTCTCAGGACAAGGGCAAGCTTCACATCACCTACGCCAACAACTACTGGAAGAACATCAGCAGCCGTCAGCCTCTCATCCGCTTCGCCACTGTTCACCTCGTCAACAACTACTGGGACAAAATCCTCCTCTCCGGTGTCAACACTCGCATGGGAGCTCAAGTCCTGGTTCAGAGCTCTGCTTTCGCCAACTCTGTTGAGCGAGCTATCTTCTTCGCTGACTCTAAGGAGACTGGTTATGCTGTTGTTGACGATGTTGATCTCGGTGGCTCAGTCAACTCTGCCCCCAAGGGTACCCTTACTGCTGCTTCTCTGCCTTACAAGGTTACTCTTCTTGGTTCTAAAAAGGTTGCTTCTGTTATTCCCGGTACTGCTGGCCAGAAGCTGTAAACAACGAACGATTTGTGATGGTAGCTACAGGGATATCATGTGGGCTGGGTTGCATTAGTACCATACCAGGTATGATGTAGATACTGCGGTTATTGTATATAGCATACATATATAGTGATTAATGAAGATAGTCTCTCACGTCCTCTATGTGTTAAAGTTGCTTTAGCCAGTTCTCTGTGTATGTCATTATTGCGTATATATAATTGAATGTGGCTATCTATATTGATATCCCATCTGAACTGGGATACTAAAGAAGTGGTAGAGCTCCTGGGGGATTGTACATTGCATCAAGAGGCTGTTGCTAGGAAACTTTAACCACGTGTAATTCGAGAAGTGAACTATAGATGTAAAGTATCATTTCGTCGACTTATTCAGTAATTGTTACAACTGGGACGGGCACTGGACCAGCGTCGTAGAGAGAGACATCGTCGATACCCATAGACAAGGTAACCTTGTTGCGACCATTGCAACGAAGTCGGAGACTGAGAACAAGATCCTCATCGATTAACGAGAAAGTAACGTCATATGGTTTGTACTCGTTGAGCCCCGCGAAATTAAGTGGCCAGCTGTCAATCACAGTTTGTTTTTGTAGAGCTTCAATGACGCAAGTGCTCTCACCGAGTACAATGGCGGGGTCGTCGAAAATTGCAGCGGAGAAGGCGAGGCGGTAGCGTCGATCTGTGTTGAGACCGTTGATAGTCTGGTTGAGGGTGTTTCCTCCGCTACCGTCGGCGTTCACGAGCTCGAACGTACTGCACGAGGTTGAGTGGTTGTCTTTGCCAGAAATGTGCAAGATGGTATACTTACGCGTACTTGTCGCCCGAGTTAGCTTTGCCAGGGTCACTTTCGATACCTCCGGTTCGGGTGTCCCAGTCTACATTCTTGGCATCCTCGAATCCGCCGTTCCGGATCAAGTTGGTGGGCTCAGGGATTTCGGTGATTGTGGTGGTGAAATCCTCGATGGACGTGGCATCGGTTGTCGCAGAGTATTCGGTGGTATACTCAGACACGAAAGTAGTAGTCTCAGACCAAGTAGCGGTTTCGGTAATAGTAGTCTCGAGAACGCTGGTGGCATCGCTGGTGACAGTGGAGTGGAAGTCGGTTTCAGTAGCGGTCGCAGTAGTGAGTGTCTCGGACTCGGCTGTGGTAGTCGCAGACAGATCTGAAGTAGGGCTGCTGGGCTTGCATGGCGCAGCGCTGACCATGGGGAGCAACGCGGCACCAATGGTGCAAAGAGAAACGAAACGCATCCTGAAGGTTAACGATAGTAATGGACGTAGCGTCTAAGGTGAAGGAGTGTACGAACGACAACGTTGGAGAGAAGAGAAGAAGAAAACTCTAATTGGCATCAAGGAACAAACTACTCTTTAAGCTATTCTAACTAGCGAGCCCCAATCCGCTGTCAATGCCAGTAGAAGTGGAACGTCAAGAGGCACAGCTGTTGGCCAAGCCAATATTGATAGCTAAATGTGATTAAAGATTGAGTGTACCTTGCAGCTAAAACGATAGTGCAAAGTCTAGCCTGGATTCAATCTAGACTTCTGGATTGCTTTTTGCTTAGCGCTTGATTTTCACTTGCGAGTGGTGTATTTCAGGGCGTTTATTCAGCTCTAGGCAATATTTTATGGCAAAGTCCAGGGGAACTTGGTCCATTAAAGACCAAGCGAACGGCGCACTAAACTTGAAAGACAAGCGCTACTGGTTGTGGCTTGCTAAGGATCAGCTTAGCAACCCCTAAAAGTATTTCTCAGCTTCAAGAGAAAAACGTTCAGGGGAAAGCAGATCTTTTGTGAAGAGACTCTGCTCCTATTTCCTGCTGAAGAGACATTATCTGAGTCAAAATTCCATTCATCTTAAACGTGGAGTAAAAGTCAGAGGAAATGAAGGAAAATAACAAACGAACTTTGCAAAGAGTCTTTCTCTGGCTCGGAGTTTTGTTCATATTATGGCACACGTTATCATTCCTCTTCTCAGGCGGATCGCCAAACCCTAGCCAGTCAGAGCTTGAGGAGTCCGCAAACTTGGTCAAGACACCTGGAGATGCGCAACGAGCCGCGGCAATTATTGATGCTTTTCGCTTCTCATGGGACAAATACGAAAAGTACGCGGCGCCTCATGATACGTTGTTACCAGTCAGTAAGACGTATGAGGATGATCGGTAGGTGTGATACCGCTATTGAAAAGATCATGAGCTAACTCCCCTCTAGAAATGGCTGGGGTGCAACAGCTGTGGATGGTCTAAGCACAGCCATCCTCATGGAAGAGGCTGTCATCGTGAATAAGATCCTGGAACAGATCGCGGCAACCGACTTTACTGTTACTGTAGTACCTAATCAGCCTATCTCACTATTCGAAACCATAATTCGTTACCTCGGAGGGTTACTATCAGGTGAGATCTTCTTAACCCAACTCTCCCAAATCGTTTGCTGATACAGAGTCCACCAGCCTACGACCTGCTATCAAGCTCGCACAAACATCTTGTCAGAGATCATATGCAGAGAAAGAACCTGTTGAAAGTAGCAGTGATTCTTGCAGACCGACTCAGTATCGCCTTTGACACGCCCAGTGGCATCCCCGACGATGAAGTCATCTTTAATCCGAATCCTCGCCGCTATGGCAATACAGACAACTCCATCACCGCCTTCGGTACGCTGGTTCTTGAATGGACTCGCCTGAGTGACCTCATGGGTAATAAAACATATGCTGCCCTTGCCCAGCATGCTCAAGACCATCTGATCCACCCAAAGACTAACCAGCCTTTCACGCTTCCTGGTCTCGTCGGCACATTCGTCAAACTCAGAGATGGCTGGTTTGGTGACTATCAGGCCGGCTGGGGTGGCGGTTCTGATAGCTACTATGAGTACCTCATCAAGATGTACGCGTATGATCCTGTTCAGTTCGTCGAGTACGGTGATAGCTGGATTCAGGCCGCTGAGTCGTCGATGAAGTACCTGGCTTCTTCACCTTCCACACGTCCTGAGTTGACTTTTCTGGGAGAACTTCGCGGAAGTGCACTTGTTCCCATGTCGAGTCACTGTAAGTTTTAACTAGCACAATTCTAACTTTTGCAGGTGAGCTAACAGCAACAGTGGCTAGCGTTTGTGGAGGCTCTCTGATCCTTGGTGGTCTTCTTCTCCAGAATCAAACCTTTGTTGACTTTGGTCTCAAACTTTCTGAATCATACTTTGAAACCTACCGTCAAACCCCTGCTGGCATAGCCCCCGAAACCTTTCGCTGGATTGACAACGGCAACAACCCTCTAGTCGAGCCGCACGCCAATCGTCCACCTCCCCCAAAGTGGCAATCGTTCTACGAAAAGAGCGGCTTTTTTCACACCAACCCAGAGTACATCCTTCGTCCCGAGACAATAGAAAGCTTGTATTATGCCTATCGAGCCACTGGAGACAAGAAATGGCAGGACATGGCGTGGGAGGCGTTCGAGTCGCTGAACAAGATGAGCAAGGTTGAGGGTGGATACACGGGGCTGAGAAGTGTAATGAAGAGCGCAGATGACAAGACCAGGGGGTTTGTGGATAAGATGGAGAGTTTTTGGCTGGCCGAAACCTTGAAATATTTGTACCTGATGTTTGCTGAGGACTTGGATGTCCAGGTGAGAAGCGATGGTAAGATGCGGTGGGTGCTCAACACGGAGGCACACCCGCTCTTGATACGGGGCCAGTAGTATCTATCAGGTCTTTTGAAATACATTGAAGTATATTTTAAAGCTGTTCCAGGTCACAGATGTCACTATCGAGCACTCCCTGTAGCTATGGTCTTTTCCACCTATAATCTACCGTGCATACCTTGTATCCGTTCAGCTGATATTCTTCTCACATGGTTCTCGTATATAGCTCTCTCAGTAAGGTTTTATTCTACTGTCAAGACGACTCTCCCACGTGGAATTTCCCGTGTAGATAATTTCCAACTCCCGAGGTTCATAGATCTAGTACCTGTAACGTAACAATCTTTACATAACAAGTAACGATCTACATGGACACATGACTCTTGGTATCCATCCGCACCAATTTAGTCACGGAACGAGACATTTAGAATTCCAAGATCCAATCTTGTGCAATTCGTCCTTTCTTTATTTTGGCGCACGAATAAGCATTTAGCAAATATGCGGAGAAGATCAAGGTCTTAGATCGACAGGGGGCGGCTGCATTTCCTAGAGTAGATACAAGATGACGATCCGGGGTAATAACTGCCGAATGACGTCGCGTGCAAAAGAGAATGACCTTTCTAAAAGGTTTGCCAAGAGGTCGTTCTAGAGTAAAGCAGGAATAGTCAAAGGTTATGAGATGAACGGATGGATACGAGGATGGTGGGACGGACGACTAGTCAGAGTATGTTCACTAGTGGCATTGGTATATAAAGCTTCCGTTTCTGCATTCTTGTCTGAAGTGAAGAATCAAGGGTCTCAAGTCTATAGAGATATTCTCAGGCCACAGCGCGTTTTCATCATGCTCTTACATTTCAAGTTTTTGTCCCTGGCCTTTCTTTCACTGGCTTCAGGTGTCACCTCCCTGCCTCAAGCCCACGAAGCTCTATCAGCTGTCTCCCTCCGCAACACTGATGTTCGTCGGGCAGCTGCGCTCGAGCCCTTCGAGGCCTATGCCTTTACGTACTTTACAGGCAACTCGATTGCAGGCGAAAAGATCTATCTTGCTGCTAGCAAAGGCAACAATGCACTTGATTGGCAGGAGCTCAATGGCGGAAAGCCTGTTTTGAGCTCAACAAAGGGCACCAAGGGCTTGCGAGACCCCTTTGTCATTCGCTCTGTTGAAGGCGACAAGTTCTTCCTCATCGCCACCGACCTTTCCATCGGTAGTGGTACATCCTGGGGCGACGCTGTCCGAAAAGGCAGTCTTTACCTCGAGATCTGGGAGTCGAACGATCTTATCACCTGGTCTGCTCAGCGACACATCAAGGTGTCCCCCAACAACGCCGGCAACACCTGGGCCCCCGAAGCTTTCTGGGACAGCGAGAAGAACTCTTATGTCGTGTTCTGGGCTTCGTCTTTGTACAACACAGCTGACCACTCTGACAACTCTTACCATCGCATGATGTATTCTCTTACTCGCGACTTTGTCACCTTCTCCGAGCCTAAGATCTGGCAGGACAGCAAGACATCGCGCATCGACACTACTGTCGTAAAGTCAGGAAATTCCTTCTACCGATTTACCAAGGATGAAGGATCTGTCAGTGGCTGCACTGATATCATTCAAGAAAAGTCCTCGACTCTGCTCGCCGACGTCAGCAAATGGTCCGTCCAAGCCACCTGTATCGGCAAGAACGCTGGGTTGCAAGCTGTTGAGGGCCCTACAGCCTTCAAGTCCAATCCCAAGGACGTAAACGGTGATAAGTTCTATCTCTTTGTGGATGAATATGGTGGTCGTGGTTATGTCCCTCTTGAGACCGCAAACCTGGACAAGCCTACGTGGAAGGTCTCGGCCAAGTATAAGCTTCCTACCAGCCCGAGACATGGAACTGTCATTCCTATTACTAAGGCAGAGCACGCGAAGCTTATGAGTGCTTTCGGTGCATAGATATCCAGGGTTAGATATAGTTTAGTGAATTGATGATTTAAACACGCATTCGTCCAAGTATACTGTGCCTCATTACGAACGGACAATGGCAATATTGTTTTGCCTTTCAATTACAACTAATACATAATGCCTGCAAGAGGATCATATGCAAGCCATGATTTTCCTCCAACCCCATCGTCCGTCTTTGCTTATTGAGACATGCGATCTATCATCCCACCTCATCTCAACCCCTCACTTCGTCATGATCTGCATGTTGAGATAATAGCAGCTCCAATCAAAGCTTGGCAATTCTCCCGTTCAAACCCCTCATCATGCAACTCTTTTGACATGCTGGATAAATTGAACATTGAGAAACTCTCTTTTCTTATATACTGGGAAGGTCAAGGATTCATGACGACATGGGAGGAACGGACCTGAATTTCACCACCAATGCGAGGTGCACCTGACGGTAATTCCGGGTTACGAGCCGGCATAGGCGGATTGAGCCACGACTGGGATTTATATATAACAGACATTGCCACATAAAACCATCACGACTGGCACCTCATCTACTTTTAGTATGAGTCGCACCATATACTGATGAAGCTGTCTAACCTCTTCCTTGCGGCCCTTGCGGCTGGTAGCTGTCATGCTGTCAACATCGTCCCCCGCGGTGGTCGTCCATCCTCCATCATTAACAATGCTCACAAGAGAGAACTCCTTCAAGACATTGTCACCTTCGATGAACACTCTCTCTTCATCAATGGTGAGCGTGTGACCATGTTCTCTGCCGAAATCCACCCTTTCCGTCTACCTGTACCGTCGCTTTATCTAGACTTATTCCACAAAGTCAAGGCGATGGGCTTCAACATGGTCTCGTTCTACGTCGACTGGGCTCTTCTGGAGGGTAAGCCAGGCGAGTTCCGTTCTGAGGGTTCGTTGGATCTGCAGCCCTTTATAGATGCCGCCCAGGAAGCTGGTATCTACCTTCTTGCTAGACCAGGTCCATACATCAATGCTGAAGTATCCGGTGGTGGATTTCCGGGCTGGTTGCAGAGAGTCAAGGGGTTCTTGAGGACCAATGCAACCGATTATCTTGAATCAACCGATAAGTATGGTACACCTTTTTCCTGATAGGATTCATATCTAAAATACGCCAGCTACGTTGCAAAGGTGGGAGCAATTATCGCAAAGGCCCAAATCACCAATGGCGGACCAGTCATCCTTTATCAACCTGAGAACGAGTACAGTGCCGCTCAAGGAACACCATTTCCCAATCACGACTACTTGAAATACGTCAACGACCAAGCCCGAAAGGCCGGTATAGTTGTGCCTCTTATCAACAATGATGCGTGGCAAGGCGGTACCGGTGCTCCTGGAACTGGACCCGGAGCTGTGGATATATACGTATGTGATCTTGGAATACATAATAGTCATTTCTAACATAACCAGGGACATGATGGATACCCTGTTGGGTTTGACTGCGTAAGTCTGGCTCAGGGAAATGATACACGCATTGCTCACTCTTTTTAGACCAATCCCTACAAGTGGCCCAAGGACGGCTTACCAACGACTTGGCATGCAGAGCATCTAAAGAAGAGCCCCAACACTCCGTACTCAATCATCGAGGTATGTATTACTCTTTAATAGTAACGGGATACCGCTTACTCGTTACAGTTCCAAGGCGGCGCTTTCGACCCTCCTGGAGGTACTGGCTTTGAAAAATGTTATGAACTAACCAACCATGAATTTGCTCGCGTCTTTTACAAGAACAACCTCGCTGCAGGTGTCACGATCTTCAACATCTACATGGTATGCCTAGTTCTGACCAGCGAAGCCGATGACAGGATTACTGACAGTTTAGACTTGGGGAGGCACTAATTGGGGAAACCTTGGTCACTCTGATGGATACACCTCATACGATTACGGCGCAGTACGTCTGAACACTACGTCTTTCATGGAATATTGTTAACATGTACTCAGGCTATCAAGGAGGACCGAACAATCGCCCGCGAGAAATACTCCGAGATTAAACTTCAAGGCCAGTTCCTCGCAGTTTCGCCAAACTACGCTGTAGCGACAGCGAGTAACTTCACAACAACAAAATACACCACCAACAAGAACATCGCCGTGACAGCACTAACCACGAAGAAAGACGACGCCTTTTACGTTGTGCGACACGAAGATTATCGAACGACCAGCTCCGCATCATACACTCTCAAAGTTAAAACATCGGCGGGACAACTCACGATTCCTCAACTTGGTGGCTCACTTTCATTGTCTGGCAGGGACTCGAAGATCCATGTCGTTGACTACCCTGTTGGGAAGTACAAAGTTTTGTATTCCACAGCTGAAGTGTTCACATGGAAAGATCTTGGTGACAAGACTGTTCTTGTGCTTTATGGAGGACCCAATGAGTTGCATGAATTCGCTATCAAGAGTACTTCCAACTCCAAGGTCATTGAGGGCGATGGTGTCAAGGTGGAGAAAAAGAAGGGGGTCAGCGTCTTTCAGTTTAAAACTAGCTCGAAGCGTCGCGTGGTTCAGATTGGATCCCTTCACGTATATCTGCTTGGTAAGTCCTCTGATTGCATTTTGTTCAGAAACTAATATTGTCAGAACGTAATGCTGCGTATAACTACTGGGTTCCTACAATCCCAGGAAAAGGCGACCGCGCTGCGTTTGGATCCTCTGTCATGAACCCAAAGGCAGTGATCTTTAATGGCGCTCACTTGATTCGCTCTGTCGCTATCAAAGGATCTCAACTCTCAGTTCAAGCCGACTTCAACGCCACCTCACCGTTGGAAATCATTGGTGCACCAAAAGGAACTTCCCGACTAGTGATCAATGGCAAGGATACACCATACAAAAAGTCTAAAATCGGAAACTGGCTTGCAAACCCAGCCGTTAGTCTTCCAGATGTCAAGATAACTGATCTCAAGTCTCTGGATTGGAAGTACGTCGATTCGCTTCCTGAAGTGAAGAAAGATTACGACGACTCCAAGTGGCCGGATGCCAATCTGAAGAAGACATTCAACTCGAAATGGCCGCTCAACAACTCTGTGTCTCTCTACGGCGGTGACTACGGTTTCCATTCTGGCGCACTTATGTTCCGAGGGCATTTCACTGCTGATGGAGCGGAGTCCAAGTTCAAAGTCTGGACTTTCGGAGGTATGTCATACGGAAGTTCAGTGTGGCTAGACGACAAATTCCTTGGATCATTTGTTGGCTCAGGACCTAGAAATAATGACACAACGACGTATTCTCTTCCGAAGATGCAAAAAGGCAAGAAATATGTTCTCACTGTTATTGTGGATAACATGGGACTGAACGGTAATTGGGTGCCTGGCTTGGAAGAAGGGAAGCAGCCACGTGGTATTCTTGACTGGTCTCTTGAATCAAGTTCTGGTAAAGAGACGACCAAGATCTCCAAGTGGAAGATTACAGGTAACCTTGGCGGAGAGGATTACGTTGACAAATTTCGCGGTCCGCGCAACGAGGGAGGTTTCTTTTTCGAGCGCCAGGGCTATCACTTGCCGTCCCCTCCTCTCAGCGACTTCAAGTCTGGCTCGCCCTTCAAGGGTATCTCGAAGCCAGGTGTGGCGTTTTACACCGCTAACCTAAAGTTGAACCTGCCATCCGACAACTTTGACATTCCGCTATCCTTCGAATTCAAGAACAACACTGTCAGCACCGGCTCTTACCGTGCGCTACTTTACGTCAACGGATTTCAATACGGTCGATATGTGAGTCACGTCGGCCCACAGTCAGTCTTTCCCGTTCCAGAAGGTGTTTTCAACTATCGCGGTGACAATTGGATCGGCCTTGGTCTTTGGGCGTTGGACAAGGGTGCCAATATTGATGGGTTGAGCTTAAAGGCTGGCGTTCCTGTGCAGACTGGCCGAGAACCCGTCAAGTTTGTCAATGGGCCCAAGTACGCTCATCGTCGTGGGGCGTACTAGTCTAGTCAGCATGATATTACTGAGCCGAGAGAAAAAGGTGAAGCATTTTGAAGATGCTGATTCTTGGCGTACTGGGATGCTGGTGATTGGTTGTCTCGTAACTAAACACAGTTCGATGACTGTCTATATTTAGCCTGTAAGAATGGAAGGTTCAGGACAAACAAGCGCCACTTGTCGACTCTGCCCTATAACGTTGCCACTGTATTTTACGGCAGAATAGTAGTAACGTTCCCAGTTGGCACCAGGCTTGGCAGGTTTTTGGCAAGGCTTGCGTGGCCTTCGGCTGCAAGATGCCGCATTCTCCACTGTGCCAAGCGGCGCAGATCTGTGTCGAGGCAATTTCGTTGTTCTCTGAAGTTGTTGCTTTTCCTGTGTCTTTATCTGTGATGTTTCTGTCAAAATTCGGTTTGTCTTGATGTCTTCAGAGCGACTGAATAAGTTTATATAAGTAGTCAACACATCTGCATGTCATATTGATAGGAGACAGGGTGCTGCGCCTCGCGGGATCTGGGTACGCCAAGGTCCGGCTGCTACGGCCCCGGTTGTGGAGATGGTCTCGGAACGACCGAGCAAATGCTACCTCGAGTTTGCGTATACTGCCAAGATTGGTCCCCCTTTTCATCTATGTATATTTCTTCTTATCACAAGCTTTTTCCCTTTTACGATGGGATTCTTGGCAGTGACTCTTCACTCCAATCAACATAAACCCGTGACTTGTGACTGTTGTCATCTCTCTTGGCAGTTTAATGAATAGAAAAAGCCAACTAGCCCTACTTCAAGGCACCATCCATCCTTCGGTTCCACATTTTCTTCACCGTTCAAATGTCCAGATTTAACTTGTTTCTTTCTTAATCAGATTGAGGAATACTGGGTTACTCCCAATTATTAGATCTCCTACTTGTTCACTCATCACCAATGTACCAATTCTTATTCCCAACGATCGAATCGCAGTCATGAAGGACGTCGCAGAAACTTCGTCTGCAACGGCAGAGCCTCAGCCCTCTCCGAATTTCCTCTCCATTCCCGGTCCTTCCACTGTCACCCTCTCCAAGTCCCGATCTGGCTGGTTCTGCGTCGACGACAACCGCTTACGAAACAACATCTTCGCTGCCGTGGGTTTCCTAGAGCTCGCAAACGCGGGTGATTTTGCCGCCAACGTGTGGAACGAGACACCCGTACCTATCTACGCCATCGTCTTTATGGTAATTGGCGGCTGTTCTGCATTAACCATAGCGATATGTGCTTTCTTCGACTCGAGGAAGGCTTGGAGGAACGTCAAGTTTTTGAAACGCCAGAAACAACATTTAAAAGCCCAAGAAGCGTCATTGAGTCGCGATGTTTTCGTTGAGATCACCACGCGCGAATTGAGAATCGAAGTCATCAACCGTTGGCTCATGGATCTTCTCATGGGCGGAGGTGCCATAATGATCAGTACTGGCACATTCATGGCAATTGGGGGCGCCGATCCACATGTCTTCCTAGCCAGTAACATCCTCTCCGGTTATCTTGGAAATGCTCCCATCGCTCTCTTCGGTTTGTTGAGCGCCATCTGGGCCACCATGGTGGTAGTCAAGATGAACTCCCATCGCTCCGCCGCACGCAAGGAACTCCAAGGCTCGCCAATGCTGCCCGCTCTCAGGAACAGATGTTTCAACGTTCAGCTGTTCTTCATACTTAATGGAGTCTCTAATATTCTTGGTGGCGTTGCCTCTATGTTGACAGCTGAGAGATGGTGGGGATACGTTATTCTCATTCCTGTTATTGTATCCTCCATCTTCTGCAATATCTGGTGGCGACACCGCGTTGGTTACGATCGTACCTACATCTCGACACTTCCTTCTATCAATCTTGAAATAATTACTGAGACTATCGAGGCGACGTCACAACTCCGGCAAGGTATCCAGGATGACGCAGGCGTCAGCTTGGAGCACATTTTCGGGGACTCGGTCAGTCTTCAGGAAGTTTTGAAAATTTTCGTTAAGAATGATTTATTCGAACAATTCTCTCTTCGTCTGGTTACGAACAAACAGGTCAGACACCTCTTTGTCAACACTGAAGACACAAGCGTAGAAGTCAGTGTTGAGGGTATCCTAGCTGTAGCAGAGGAACATTACCCTGCCATTCTGGGTGTCGCTTTGACCTTCTTGAAGAAGCATGGTCCCAGGCAACTGTTAGACCGAGAACGATTTCTGTTAGAAGTCCTGGGGACTTATTTGGCAGAACAAAAGAAGAAGGAGGAGGTTGCAACGGAGAAATAAATTAAGAATAATGAAATAATATCAATTTAATTATGAACCATGTCGATAATCATTCCGTTCATCTAGCCAAATATAAACTCAGTGTAGTTCTTTGCTATCTGCGCTACACCGTGTTCCAGTGTCCACCCTTTGAACTCGCATATTGCTCTATACATCTCCTCAAGCTCGTTATCCATCCTTTGACCGGCCGTGTGAAGATCACTCTCGACCAAGATTCGATTATCAGGCACCGCCTTCACGGCATCCTTGGTCTTTTCCGTTCCCATATCCGTACCCAGATTGTTTGCTTTAGAAAACGAGAAGAATATCTTTGCAGGGATCGAAGGTTTAAGATACTGCTTCACGGCGTCTTCTTTACCACTAAAGGAGTGGAGACAAATACGCGGAGGATATGGCTTCGAAGTTACCTCTTCAACATCGGCCGTTTGAGTATTTTCTTTCCTTTCTTTGTCCCTCGCGCGTCGACCTTTGAGTTCGTGTCCCTTCCAACACTCTGCCAAGGCGTCGTACAAAAGTCCATGTACTTGAACACCGTGGACACTGACAGCCCTTCCAAGCTCACCAGCAAGTTTTAAATGAGCCATGAATATAGCCTTTTGGTGCGGAATTTGTATACGGTGCTGGCTAAGAGGTCTTCTCTCGCGTCCTCCTTCCGTGCGTGCGGCATCTCTGGGTGGTCTTGGATCAGTCCACTGCATTGGCAACCTGAAGGGCTTGTCCAGACCAATTTCGCCGACCATTGCAAATGGATCCCGTATAAGCCGGGCTCTGGTTTCAGCGATGAACTCCGAAAGGGCGATAGGAACTGGTTGATCGTGCCACCATGCTGGATCTTCTGGGGCTGGTGAAAGTACTGCCTTGTAATGGCGACCTTTTGCAGCATCAACATCATCAGATGGTATATACGTAGGGTTTTCCAACGAGTCGTCGTAAAGCTCATGCGAAAACCATGGATGTCTCCCGTAACCTGCGATGACAGTCGTTTTATCGTGGGAGAAACATTCCGGGCCTTTCACTCCGTGTTGTTGGACGATGGCTTCAATGAGCGGCTGATCTTGTGTTCTTGTTGCCATGATTGCTACCGAGCGAGATTTCATCGTAGGCAAGTCGGAAACTGAATAAACACGTTCGCCGATGTGATTATGGGCATCGAAAACTCCGAGATGCCACGGGAATGGTTCCAAAGGGCTGAGCCGTGGCTCGGTACCTGCGTTGTCTTGATGATCATGCATACACATAGTTGCGGTATGTTTGTCTCTAGAATATGCGAAAGAAAATAATTCTGAATGAGTATTAAACAGCATAGATGAGAATTAATAGAATAACCAGTGATGAGTCATCTTGGGACTGGTAGAGACTGAGTCATGCATGTCAGCAAGGACTGAAGGATTCTGGATAGTGGATCATAACTAATGTTCAGGCTTCCACCAAACAGGTATCTTTACTATTGGGTAGCAGAAAGGGTAGCCTCCTACGTCTTGGGGTATAAAAATAATTAGTCTAAGAAGTCTGGTCTAAGTTGTATAAGCTGACCTACTTATTTCGTCTCTCATGTTTCCAACGGCCAGTTTTTCCAGTACCCTGTTGCTTCACCTCACTTAACGGTCTTGCCAGGATCTATTATCATTATGAGAAACTCTATCCAATAGAGGCATAGGCCCTAAAGTGCAGTCGTCATATGTTTAACCATAAATCTAAGCCTACTTACTTCGTCGTTGGATTGCGTAGTTTTGTCTGCGAAGTGTGAGAATTCACTGACAGCCCTACGGACTTCAAGATGACAAGGTCCACTCCTTGCTGACATTCTCACCATTTAACGCTCGTGATTGGCTTATTCTATGTCAGAAAACAACGCCACGCCGCACTCGCTTAGCTGTGCGAAGCTTGTGTCGGTTAAGTATGTGAGCAGGCTGCATATACCAATCGCAGGACACTGGGAATGACGATGTAGAGACTCAATATCAGGAAGACTGTATGCTCGAAATCTGTATATAAACCAACTGGACTTCATCTAGAAATGAATATCACAAACTATCAATCACTCATCACTCAAACACTTACTCCACCATCTCAACATCCATCTTGACGAATCGCAACCATGAAAGTCTCAACCAACACTCTCCTTTCCCTTTTTCTTTTGACCCCTTTGGTTGCTGCCGCAAAAGAAAAGAATCCCTGGCCCGAGCCGGAACATGGCTTCTTCAACATCGCAAACTTCACCTTTGACACAGGTGAGGTCCTCGACGACCTTGAAATCCACTACCAGACTCTTGGCAAGCTCAAGGTCAACAAAGATGGCTCCAACAATGCTGTTGTTCTCCTCCACTCAACTACCCTCTCCGGCGAGCAGTTTCTCAGCGAGGACTTTGGCGCTGTGCTGTTCAACAAGGGTCAGTTACTCGACGCCGAAGAGTACTTCATCATCATGCGCGATGCCATTGGGCACGGGAACTCGAGCAAGCCTAGCAACACTGGCTTGCGCGCTTCGTTCCCCAAGTACCAGTATCCTGATATGATTCGTGCCGACCATATTCTGTTGACTGACCACTTTGGACTGAATCGCACGCGTTTGACGCTCGGCGTTTCCATGGGTGGAATGCATATCTGGATGATGGGTGCCGAATATCCTGGCTTTTCTGATGCTCTGATGCCCATTGCTACGTCCCCTGTCGAAGTCGCTGGACATAATCGTCTCTTCAGAAAGTTCATTACCGAACTCATCACTCTTGACCCAGCGTGGAAAGGTGGCGACTATAAAGAACAGCCTGTCGCTGGTCTTGGCGGTTCGCTCATGATCCAGCTGACCATGCTCTCGTCTCCTGCTTACTGGCAGCGTGGCTTTGCCACACGCCAGGCAATGGATGAGTACGTCGACCAAGGCATCATCCCTCGCTTAGCAGAGTTTGATGCCAATGATCAACTTTATGCCTGGAATTCTTCACAGACGTACAACCCCAAGGCAGGCCTCAAGAAGATCAAGGTTCCTTTGACAGCTGTCAATACTGCGGATGACTGGATGAATCCTGTCGAGTTAGGCTTTTTGGAGGACGGTGTTGTTAATGACATGACCCCTGGCTATGGTCGAGCCATTGTTCTACCTGCTAGCAAGGAGACAACTGGCCATGATAGTTATATCAAGGCAGAGCTTTGGAAGGATGAGCTTGAGAAGCTCCTCGCCAGGTCAAGCTCATAGGGCCCGAAAATATGACCCCACAAGCTTCGGTTGGTTGCACCACAAGCAATAAGACAAGACGAACACGGCCACTCCATAACTGAATTAAATTCCTTTATCTGCATATTTTTAAGATCGATAGTTTTGCAATTGAACGCTTTTCATCGCGATCGTGATGAGTGGACTCGCCAATATCGATGCGTCAGTGATATATATTTTGACGTCACTACCAAGCCTCTACCTACAACAGCAATAGTAAAGCTCATGACATCATGCAAAGGGTTGGTAAAGTCAATAGATATAAATACAATTCTCCTACACTATCTCAGGATCCAAACTCTTTCTCCCACTATTGTCAACCCAACAGAACATCTTTACACTGCAAATTATATACAATATAGAACAACTCATCATGTCCGATGCCAAGAAAGGTGCAGATCTCTTCGATATGGCCAAGGATGGCACATCCAGTAAGGCTTTTCCCTTCTCATCTCTTCCTGTTTCCCATGTTAACAGATTTATAGTTCCTGGCGATGCTGGCAAGATGAACACAATCAAGTCCGTTCCCAACCCTCATCAGCGCGATGGCAAGGCCGCAGGCGGTCTTGGCTCAACTTCGCTCGCCAACGCAGCTGACAACGCTCTCAACGAGAACGAGGGCCGAGAATCGGGTATTGGGGAGGTCGTCAGCGCTACGGGACATGATGTTCCCAACTCAGTCACCGGAAAGCCTGGTGGTCGCGGCGGTACCCAAGGCAAGGACGACATTCGCGCAGACACTGGTGGTTTCACCAAGGATCGATCAGCGGACAAGTCTTGATGATGTAATAAGCTTAACTGCAACGACTGTATATATACTTTAGTGAATAAAATGAGCGTCTAAACCTCTATCGACCGTATAAAATACTGTGCTGTATCAGTTGATCGATAGGCCACGCCGATGATCTAACATCCCTTCATACAACTTCTACTTCTTGGCAACCGCAATATGAGCCTTGAACATGATCTTGTTCTTCCCGCCCTCGAGCTCTTCGAATCCCTCACTCTTCTTCAGCGCCTCTATAACTGCATCAACTGCAACATCCCAATTCTCTTCATCCGACTCCAACCAACCAGCAATAGACGTTCCTCCAATAAAACTCCAAAGCATAGTGGCGAAATGCTTCAGCTCACCTATGGTCATAAGCACATCTCTCTTCTCCATCTTCACCTTGTCAGCTTGGAAGCCACCCTTCTCAACGATACTTCGCAGAAAGTCATCGCTTTCCCACTTTTCAAGACCCTGACGAGGCAGTGGAGTTCCAGCTGGCCTGGTCTTTTCGCAAGCGGCTATGATGGCGGGTAGAGTGGGTGTATATGCCCATGAATTGACAATTGCGACACCGTCTGGCTTGAGAGTACGATATATCTCTTTCATCGCATCGATACCATCATTTGGAAGAACAAACAACAGCGCGTTGCCAATGGCGTGAGTAAAGGTTTCGTCCGCGAATGCGAGGGCGGTAGCGTCTGCCTTCACAGCTTCGGCCGGCCAGTTGTTCTTGGATATCTCTTCACGATAGAGATTGAGCACGTTGTCGTCAATATCACTTCCAGTTATCTTGATGTTGTTCACGTTTGATGCAGCTACGACAGCGGCAGTCACTGCGCCCAGACCGCAACCGATGTCATGGACGACAACGTCTGATGATGAGGAGAAGTTGATAAATGATATTGATGCGCTAGCAAGTTGCTCCGTGCCGTCGCCTACAAGATCCCCGTAGAGTTCTGGAGTGGGCTTGAGAGCCTGCTTGGGTGCATATGGGTTGTCTGACTCGGGGGCATTCATGTTGAAGTATCAGGGTGGTGAACTTGAGTTGTATTGTGTCTGTTGCTATTTATCTTGGAAGTCTGATCTCCGTTGGATTCTTATATTACATTTATCTCCGAAATGTATCCGCAAGTATCCCATGATGGTCGAATGAGATCTTGATATAAGCATCAGTCTGAGTAAGCTGCAAGATAGGCAAAGCCTTACCCATCGAGACCAAATAATGTTTAAGCTTGTCTTATCACTCCCAATTTCACGTAGCATCATCCAGTCAATTGAGAGCCATTTTTGAACGATACTTTATTCTAACGATACTATAGGCCTAGCAATGTCTACATCTTTACACCTCTCACAGAGTATGTAAGCGATGGAGTTGGATATGGTGAGCAGTTGGAACCCAACACAGTCAGCAACTGAAAGAGGATAAGCACGATTGACAGAATGCACCATCAAAAACCATTTGTAAAATATTAGGCTTCCAATACTTATTTATTAACGCGTTCGCTATTCAATCTTGTGACAATATGACTATTTGAAAGGAGCTAGGGACAATAAAATCCCCGAGGAATCTTCATTCTTGGTCGACGAAGTTGTAAGCTCAACCTCTTGCAAGTACAGCGACTTGTCCGCCCTGGGCGTGCCAAGCTCCTCCCGCGATAGTAAATACGCTGTCCTCCCACCAATTATCCATCTCCTGCGTCTGGCCTTTCTCTAGAACCTCCGTCTCGTTCAAGCCGTGAGTTGGAAGTGACTTGGCATCATCAACTACTGGCCTGATAGACTGCTGGTGGTTAAAGAAGTTGTCAGAGTCCCACTCCGCCTTGACCTTTTGCAGACGAGAGTAGTTCTCTCCGTAGTACGCTTCCTGCCAGTTTTGGACTGTGCCGTCGATATAGTTTACATATGCGGCCTTTTGCTCAATGGCAAAGGGTGATAGCTTGGCCTGGCACTTGGCCATAAAGTTCATGACATCGCTGCGCTTCGTCTTGTCTGTCCATTGCGCGTTGAGAGTAGCAACGTAATGACCGTCGCGCCAGTGAAAGGCCGTATCTTGAGCAGCAATCTCTTCTGTCTTGGCACCAATGTGGCTCCAAGAAAAGTGGCATTTCGGCTGGTTGACCTGGTTGTCTTCCGTGATACCAACAACATCTGTGGCTTCTTTGACGAGGCCCGCAACGGTGGAAGTGAGCTCAGGTGTGATAGCTCCCTCGGCGAAAATGAAAGAGGCATGGTGGTGGTAGACCTTGCTTTCAGCATCCCAGCCCTCGGATTGCTCGACACAATCGGTCCAAGACATCTCTTGCAGGGTGTTGTTGATGGGTCCGTGGGCAAGGATGGGCTTGAGGACTTCCTGCGCCTTCTCCATACAGCCATTGTAGATGACTGTCATCCCACCGGTGAGCTGCTTGTTCGGGCCATGTGACCACAAAGCGTCAATAGTCAACTCAGAAGGGCACTTGTTGGAGTTGAAGATCTGCATAGCTTCATCAAAAGCCTGCTGTTGCTGTGGGAGGTTCCACGTGAGTTGGCCAGACACGACCTTGCCGTCTTCATCTCTCAACTTGTGCAACTTGGACTTCATCGAGACGGTGACGCCAAGGTTTCCACCGCCTCCGCCGCAAAGACCCCAGAAAAGATCCCGTTTCTTCTCATCTTTGTCATCTCGTGACACTGTAACGATATCGCCACTGGCAGTGACGACAGTCATCTCGAGCAGGTTGTCACACCCGAGTCCATAGCTACGGGAGAAAGGGCTGATACCCCCACCGAGCGTGAAGCCGCTGACGCCAATTGAGGCGCATTGCCCACCGATAACAATGTCGCGCTTATCCTGAATGTGTTTGTTGTAGACATCCTCCCAGAGAAGGCCGCCTTCCATATCAATGGTCATATTGTCGGAGTCAACGTGACATCCTTTCATCTGACTCATGTCAAGGACGATTCCGCCTTCATTGAGACAGTACCCCATGAAGGAGTGGCCACCACTCTTGGCAGTGAGCTTGACACCGTTTTGCTTGGCGAATATGACGGCAGATCTGACATCTTGGACAGATCTAGCTTGAACAACGACAGCTGGGTTGGTGTAGCGATAGTTCAGGTTACCGACGAAGACTATGAAAGCCTGTCAGTAGATTGTAGGTAAGGAATGGAGATAAACTTACCAGCTTTTGAATATGCTTCGGTTCCTGGCAAAAGGACTTGGTCTTGGGGCAGAATATCTGCCAGACCGCTCCAATTCGGCTCGCTTACAAGACCTGGCATGATGCAATGGGTGAGCGAAATGTGTGGTGATTTTGAAATAGTATTGTAATGGTAAGAGTTGAGCTTAGTACTATGTTGATGGCTAAGTGATGAGATTGAACGACCTTCTTATACGCGGTTTTGAAGCTACTGTTTACATTTGTCGTCACTCACCGACGACAGATCAAAGCTGAAATGCATATCCAAAGTCATTCTGTCCAATAACTAAGTCTTCCTCTGTGGAACAGACGACTTTAGGTCCAGCTGTGTTATCTTGCGCGACGCCATCTGCAGCCACTGCAGATCTAGCAACTATTTACATTCTGCCGTGTCTCAGATGCAGCTGAAAAGACAACAAAAGACAACGAAACCGGCATTTAAAGCGGTGTATCAAGGTCGATCTTGCACAATTGAGTTCCATGGTCAGCACTTGGACATTGATCATCTGAATTGATGCATCAAAGCAGGTTTTGTCAAGAAGCTATTGATTGATGTGTCTTGCTGTGTTGTCTTCTCTATCAACCTACCCCGCCATCACCAAGACTCACATGTCTCGCGAGAAATGAAGCCACAATGCAGAGATGAGATGCAATCATTGTGGGTCAGCACTTGGGCCATACTACCTATGTATTATCAGGAAGTTGAACGATTGTAGCATCAAGACTAAGGCACGCATCCAGATCTTGCCATGTCGAGTACTTCCTTCTTTCATGTAGACCTGATGACAAAGGAAAAAAGGGCTATCATTTATTTGTCCAAGCCTCTGGGAAACCACCGGCTACCGGAAGTTCATTTACCCTCCACAGCCAACACTAGGGTCGTTCAATTTCCTGGAAATGCACAGTAGAGTAAGACATTGCATACGTATCCTCGACCTGAGGCACATCTCCCTGCCATCTACCTACGATCTGCCGACGGCGCAAACAAGGTTCAATAGCTTGCTATGACCCCGCCCCGATAGCCATGATTACAGCCGTCGGGAGGAAAGCTTCAAATAAGGAAGAGGGAAGACCAGAGACTCAACCGCCATCACTACAGGACCAAATAAGCCTTTAGTGATAGCCAGGTCTCTGAACGTGCCGATATGGACTAATAAACAAAAACTCAGACGCGTCAACCGATATCTAGACAGCATGTACATAAAACACGACGCGTTTGGCGCTAGATCTTAGAGGCTAATTATAGATGTCTCATCCGATCACCTGACTGGAAATTGCTTGTCAGTCGTAGAGTGCCTACCCTGTAACTTATCTTGTTTACTGTTTCGCATCTCGGTTGGAATTCTTTCACAAACTTACAACTGTAAGCTCTATAGGAATGGAAAACGTAATGCATGAAAACAATGATAACAGGCAACACATACCCCTACTATATCACGAGTTCGCAATAGTAAGTTCCATGGAAGTACGACGGATCACAACAAGACATTGGACTCAATCATTGACTATTTCATTCCCACCACATTTCTTTCGAGAGCCCATCATCAAAGGTGTTGACTGGCTAGTTACTACTGAAGCCGGGTGTAGTACTGTAGTTGCTTAGTTTGTTATCAAAGTTTTTGTACCTATTCACTTGAAGAGTTGATCTCGCACGGCTTTCCAGTGGCTGTATACTGCCCACTGTAAGGTCTGCCAGGGTTGACCTTGATAGTCGCTACTGAACTGGTTGAACTCAAAGAATTACAATTTGGCCGTTGATGAGTCTAAGCATCATCTTGTGTTAAGGGTGACATCGACTGCGCTGACGCGTATACAGTAGAATATCGATTGACGACAAGGTAACCTTCCGCAGCCCTTCCTGATCGATAATAAGGACAAGCCACTTGATAGAGTGAGCCGAGCCTAGCTCAGCAATGACATGCCATGAGACGGGTACAGAAAATACACGTGGTGACTAAGATTAGATGTCGTCTGATCTGCTACAACAACGGCAGCAGTCGCTCATGACTCGAGATCAATGGTAAGATGAGGGCGCTTAATAGTAGCAGAACCGATGCTACATTGATACAGCCCTCAAGGGTAACAACGGTGAATTCTGATACCTAGACTTCAATTGGCTAGTCCTGACTGATTGCATCCAATGTGAACTCCTAGGAGTTGTGCTAACAAATCGGGATCTAGCAGGCCATTAGCAAGTACAAAGTTAGGTGGCAAAATTCACCTTTATTACCCTTGAGGGCTGTATATACCTAGCGGTCAGGCTCATCTCAGGTAGTAATGACTCCTAACCACAACCACAGCTACAAATACGAATCCTACACTGGGACTTTTGTTGTTGAAGATCACTTACTGGGGTAGGGACCACGTGGCCCATATAAATTCCGATCCGCACCCACTTGAGCTGAGAAAGCGGCCGCCTTACCATCCCTGCCAGTTGATGTGGATGGGATCGAGTCAGGCAATCGTCAAGATACCAGTATGTATCTGTTATAGCGCAGTTCTCCGACACTGGAGAGCTCTTATTTATCTGCTACCGGATAACTACTTCCCACCAATGCAAAACTTATAGACTAAAAAAATATTGTGGAAGTTGCAACATGCGACTCTCATATCCGTATACCCGTTACCCATCTACGCGAAGTGGCAGGCCATTGCAATGAATTGTTCCACGCGATCCTACAATACATGGGATAGTTTGAAGCCAACGCATGTTACTGACAGTCCATCGTCTCATGTATCCCTGCCAGACAAGTTTGTCTCCTTTCAAAAACTCTAATGAAGATTTCACTGTGGGATTTTATACCTCGATTTGAATGTAACATATTGTTGACCACCTGACCTCCAACCCCTCCAGATGTAATCTCAGATATACTTCACGCTAGGCCGGACCTTTTGTTGTGCTTGTGACGTCAAGACTTGGATGCTGGCCACGTACTCTAAAGAGTGCTACGATAGACCGGCAACTTACTTGCGAGGCTTCAACCACAAGTCTCTCAGAATTTTATTCCAAATTTGTTAAACGCCACTGTTTTGTAGTTATCGATGAATATGCTCAAGTGTGTTCAATAGCCTATTTCACCTCTCTGTAGTGTAACTCTGATGAGTTTCAGGGAATATTGCCTCACAAGGTACATCCTAGCCTCCCGGTGGTAATATTAGTGTCTAACTGAAAAAGGAAAGAATTTACGTGGGAAACCACGCCCTCTGCAAGCCACACAGATCTTAATTTTTTGCAGGCGGCACTTGAAATTATTCAACCCTGTTCCTACATAGTAGTTCGGTAAACTGTACGCGTGGAAGATGCGGGGGTTCAATGGGATTCTGGGTATCGCAAGTCTAAGAAAGGAGAAAGGAAAGTTCTATTCTATGGGTATCTCTCTATGCTATAAATTATTATTGGTGGGACTTTCATTAAAAAATCGTGTCATCTCAACAAGCTCGGCTGTGCTGGACGACGCATCCGGTTGAGGTTGTGGACGTGAACTCCCCTTGTACATGGCATGCTCGGTCTGGTGCGAACTAACATGCGGTGATACACCGAATTTCCTCGACGAACTCGTGCTCTTTGATGGTCTGGAATCGTTCTGGCTGTTGAGTCTTGGGAATGCCTTGACTATGAGGAGTCGTATATCGGGCATGCAGGCACACCAAATAGCGACGTTAACTTCGATTACCGACCAATAACATGTGTCGAAAAAGTCCCCTTCGTGAATAGTTAGTATCTAATAGCCAGGATTGCGGTGCATGCAAGGGCGATCTCAACTTACATGTGGGGTTGGTGGATTTGCCAAAAGCAACGAGAAATTGGAGTCGGATGATGCTGACGATACTGACACTGGGAAATTGTTAATGACTAATATTGTCTCACAAATTGTGTACAACTTACAAGGTGCCGACAAGAAACATCATAGCAACAGCCAATTTCCTCTGCCACTTCATCTGAAGTCGCAACAGCTGGAAGACTGGGATTGCGAGCACCCAAAAGTCCATGGCGATGGAGACTGCGGCAATTGACCAAGCCAATGGATTGATTCCAATACAGTGTCCTTCGTGTAGTTTATCCCACCCAGTCCAGAAGAAACTGATCGGTTGACACTGCGCGATTGCCAGAACAATGAAGACCACCATGCTGAGAGCCGCAACTCCAATTGTTGTCCATATAAGTATTTGTACCGATCGCACGGGGAAGATTCGGAGGTAGAAGAGTAGGACGCATATTTTGGTCAGGAAGACGTCGGTCGCGTAGAAGGTCTGGCCGATGTAGACATACTGCAGATTGTTAACGAATGTGCATCGCATTGGGATACGAGGGAAGCAACTAACGCGAAGGAACTCGGTAATGGTGTACGGGCTGTTCGTCCATGCATCTCTTCCAAACCCATTTCCGGACACTGTTGTTCTTTGTGAGTATCGCTGTTCGACGTGGACGGGTAATTGGGTACTCACGACCGTAGACACAGCTGATGGTGTTGCCGATACAGGTCACCCAGCAAATGATGATCATGTAATCATCTGCCCGCAATAGCCTCTCGAACCTCAACTTCTGGAAGAGTCGTGCACCAACAACGAGTGTAGTGATCACGCCGAGGCAGATGCCTAGAGTATCGAACTTTTGATGTCGGTCGCGTACGGGATATTCGCAGGCCACCGAGGTTACGTTGAGCGTATCTGTATTTAAGTCAGCGTACAATGGTCATTGGGGTAGCTTCAGCCAAAGCTTACAAAGTGCCTCCCTGGGCAAGCATTTGCTCTGAACGCAGCTTGCAGCAACGGTCTGCAGGTTGGGGTCGGCGCAGAGACATTCGACGTCGATTCCACATGTTGAGTTGGCTGCCAAGTCCAGCAGACAGCTTCCCTGAGATCCCAATGTTAGTTACGCATGTCTGTGACCAGGTCACCCAAGATTCCTTACTGCACAGTCGGGAATTTGCGAGAGAAAAGAGGCGACATCAATACTCAGTGCCCGTCCGACAAGGCACGCCCATGCAACCAACAGCCACGACAGATGCATTATCTTCAGATGGCAATTGACATGTTGACCGAAGTTGGGGTAGGTGAGATTAAAATATGACAGATCGTGACATGTTATTTATCTACTGGATCGGGTTGTTAGGCGGCGGCTCGGTCCACATAATTGTACCCCGATTTCCACTTGACCAGCTCCTGTAATCATGTACGTCTCGAACTGCGAACGGTCCCTTGCCCCCGCTGAAGATCATGCAACTCTGCAAGCCTCCAGAGCACTGCCCAATGAAGCTGACAGATCAGCGACTTAGCTTCGGCTTAGCCGCAGGATCGTCGCATGGACTCAAGTTTGGGCCGACAGAGGACAGAGAACACTCCTGCTGACTTGCCGCTAAGCGATCATCGATAGTTGAGAAAAATGCAACATTCCAATGCCCTACTCATCCAAAGTTGACCAGTGAAAGCATTCCCATTATCCTCTTAGTGCTAGTCTGGAGAGCCTTGTGGAGATCTGTCATAGCGCAGTGTACTAGCTGCGAGATTTGAGTCATGTCCAAATGGATAGACTCCACTGACTCTTCCCACTGGACTGGGACGGACAGAGTGACAGGAACGCCAGTTTTGTAATTTTTAGGGAGAACCAACGAGTCGGGAATTTCACAGCAGAAAAAGAAAAGAAAGCACCAACTCGTAAATCCAAAACGAGCCCTAGTTCCCACTACCTCATTCCGAAGTGAGTCCAGAATCAGGCTGGACCAGTCATGACGTCTTCCGAGTAGCCGAGACGTTCGGGATATATTATGCCACTAAATAAACAGACTTTTTCCCTCCTGGAAGGTGTTCCGATACTACCTATTCTATGGTGTTGTTTGAGGATCCCATGCATGAAACATATTCGTCCTGATCTGTGCGAGTTGTGCATGTTGAAAGAACAGCTGTTGATCCGTGCAGGACTGAAGATAATGAACCGAGAGCTTGTCTCCTTTCAGTGGCATCACCGATAATGTTTCACATTATAATCTCAACTGCGAACATAATGTCGGTCCTATGTTCCAATGGATCCTTCTTGGCCTACTTTGCTCACCAGGGGATGATGATGATCGTTTCTGACGAAAATCCATAATTTCAGGTGCCTCCAATAGTCCTATGGAGCCACGGACGACCATAACCAATAGATAATAGACTTTGTTTCTTTATCCTACTGAGTCGGATCTGAACAAAGCTGGGATGTTTATATCCGAGTTGGCGCGGACGGACCGCGCTTGGCGCGTTGGTAATTCACGATATATCCGGTGGTCCCATGGTCGATTAAGTGTCAAAACTATCAATCGCCTAAGTGGGCATCAACCCATCACTTCGTCTCATAACCCGGAAGGCTTTCCCAGAGTAGTTGATGGGCCGTTTGCGGGTCTCTCCATCTGCCAGATCACCGCTCTTCTCCCAAGACTAGTCTTTGTTATCTGTGGAACTGGTGGCCGTGCATTAAAACGACGACACTTTTTTGCGATCAGATACTCTACTGCTAACACAAAGTAGATTATACGATGTCAGCCTCCCGGGGAATATTTCAAATACAGCACGAATGGTTTTAGTCAAAATTCATTCCTGCAGTGATGAGTGATCCATTCAATTTTCGCAACCAGCTGGCCAGGTAAAGATTCTCTTCATCATAGAACATAGCCATATACAGGGTAGCAGTAAGTCTGAAGACGAATATTTACAGATCACTGTTGTCATTTATATGTAGCCATTGCACAAGAACCTAGTTAAAGACATCTATCAATGAGTAAATATGTCGTGTTTGTATTCGATGTCCGGGGCATACTGAACCTTTGTGTGCTACTAACGTTGAGAATCTGACGATCAGTATAATCTTAGTTGATAACAGATTGCTCTCTAGGCATATGCGACAAAGGCGGCAAGACTTAACCTCAGCAGCAAATCGCGGACCTCATGCGGAACCCCTAACAGCAAAATTCCATAAAACAGAGATGAAAACTTCTGGTTGTCGTCATTAACACTATTACCCTTGTTACAATCGTACACTACTGTTCAAGAGCCAAGCAAGAGGCGACCAAGCGTCTGGTGGGATATGATTCCAGCCTCTTCTGCTATCGATTTCGGGATCTGCAGCAGATGTCTCAGGCCGGCACTTCCCAGCTCCGGGTATTTTATCCACAATTCCGAATCGTTGAATGACACTCAGATTTGCTAGAGTGTTATGGCGATCCAAAGTTCATACATTGAATGTGAGACCTTCAATCTACACATCCATAGATATTCAGTTCTCATAGAATGTAAAGATGCTTCTTGCTGAAAGTGGTGCAAACAGTCAAGGAAAAGGTAGCACTTGACCGATCTATTCCCATGTATTCTACAGACTATATGTCGGAACTGACTTGGTGTAGTTCATCGGGACGCTAGTCTGGGTGCCAGCCTTGTCGTCTTGTTATGTCGGAACGTCATGACCCCGAGTAAAACAGTAGAGACACAGGATGAGAATATTGTTTCACAAAGTCACAATAGCACAATGTAAAGACCTTTGCACAGAGTAGGACAGAGAAATCGCAATCGATAGCAACAAATAGTCTGGTAGAGACAAGAATGAACGGTACGACATTGTGTAGGGTGGTTATGGTTGACAACCACCGAGAGTCATTGTGATCCGGAGAGCAACTAGTCCCGGTACTGATTCATGTAGATGAACAGCCCATAAAGGCCCGGACCGGTCTCAGAGATCCATAAACTAGGTACAAGTCTCCCTTTGTCTTGTTAGTCGTGTACTAAATTTTAGTCCTGGATCCATCTTTCCGCTCGACTTTCCGCTCGGCATCATGTGGCCAGGAAATAGCGGGACCGCTTGATGAAATAGATAGGAACTATAATATAGACGTATAAGGTGCGTTCGTTCTAGAACCTCGTCTTCATGTTTGAGCAGGCCTCATTTCCATCCCTCCATTGCCCTGATGACGTCTTCGATTAGTGTTGCGCGGGACAATCTGTCTAGTTGAAGTGGTCTCACTCGGTATCATTTCAGCATTGTCAAAGCCATTGCTTGGTGACTGTTGGAAGGAATACTGTTACACACATAACATTAGTTTAGCTGGTCGGTACCTGTAACATAGAGTTTCTACACCAAACTGGAGTTAAAGTACGATTTCAAATATCCTACACTGCTCATAGAATAATAGGCGTTTCCCAATACCCAATTTCAGGCGTTTGAAAGATCAAGCATATCTCAAGCCTATCAAGTGGTTAAGTGTTGTATCTGGTGCTCATTGCAAACGTTGACCAGGTCATGAGGAATACATACCATCCTAGAACAACGTCCACCGATCTCTCCATAAAAATCTACCAAAGCATCAAAAACACCTAAGTCGCCATTGAGTAACGCCAGAATGTAAAGAACTAAACGTTAGGTTGTCAGGGCAGAAACAAGCTCCAATCTTAGGGAAAGTATTGTTGAAAGTCTCGATGAAGCTGCATCATCTCAGGTAAGTCACAAGAGTGCCAAAGTTGATTCTACTTCATTGACACAGACTTCCTCTCTAAATTGGTCTTCCAGTGGTGTTGTTCTCTTACACACATTGTATTGAGTGCAAATCTTCACAAAGCCTACTCAACTATCACACCCAATCAGACCAGATGAAATGAATGTAATTATTATGAATTGGTGGTACGAATATAGAGTTCCACATGTGATATCATTTCCTACTTTACATATACAGAAAGTTCTTAGGTGGCTGAAGCGGTCGTTGCCTCGCCAGCAGCAGATGTTCCAGTAGCTGATGCTGTTGGTGATGCGGTGCCAGAACCGCTGGGCTGAGAACCACCACCGCCGCCAGAACCACCTCCCTTGACAACCATGGCTTGTACAATCTGACCTGCCTTGTTGAAGACGATGTTGACTAAAGCGCTCAGTTCTGAGTACTCGTACGTCTTTTGAACAAGTCCATTTGACAGTGTCTTCTCCTCGCCTGTAAAGGTCATGTTTTGCTTGTAGTCGCCGACGATGGAGTTGACAGCATCGCCACCAGCCTTGGTGACCTGCTGAACAATGTTGCCGAGGTTGTCGATAAGGAAGTTGAGCTTTGTGTCGCCTTGAGTGATGGATCCAAGGAGACCGTCTACAACACCGATAACACCTTCGACGATATCGCCAACTGAGTCCAGAAGGTTGATGAGGGCGGGGTTGAGGTCGAGTGAGGCAAGAGTGCGGTTAACAATCTCAACCAGATGGCCTAGTCTGACGACAAGCTCAAGCTCTGCCTCGACGTCGGCAATGGTGATGTTGACCTTTTCAATTCCAATTTGGATACCTGCATTGAGCTGAACAAGCTTGGCAATGTCTGCGTTGAGGTTGATGTCTGCGTGCAGATTGTCGACATCGAGCTCAATGCGGCCGACAGAGAGCTCAGGAACCTTGAGATGGACATCTGGAGGACCTTGAGATGAGTTGTATCTCGTTGATGATCCTCCCCCTCCAGATCCTGTCTCAGTTGAGTCACCGCCGTTGTCATCAGCAACTGGTGTCGAAGTCGGAGCAATTGAGATGCTCTCAGCGGTGGTTGCTGGCTCTGTAGAATCGGGCGTCTGTGCCTGGGCAAGGCCGAAGCTGAAGAGCTGAGCCAGCACCAGAGACTGAAGAAGAGAAATACGCATGTTGAGGTTTGATTGATTGACTGTATGACAAGGAACGATGGCGATGGAAAAGTTCAGCAGGATAGCGACAGTAACCACGGAATTTGTTTGGGGACTTGAGACTCTGCTCCTGCTTTTGCTTCCACTTAACTCTGGGCCTTTGATGGGTTTAACCGCAAGGCATAAGTGGAACCTTGGCGCTATGCCCTTGGAACTGGAGTAATCTCCGCGTAGAGTTGTTTGTCGGCTTTATGAGCTTGTTCTGGCTGGGTTATATAGCCGGATATATCGTTACATTGAGCTAGACGAGACGAAAAAAACAGGATTCCTATTGCAAAGAAATTACTGATGCTTCAATCGGGAGAAGTCAATCGAGATTTTCGCTAATGCATTGACGCAGGAACAAGGGCATGTCAGAAATGCAACCCTTCAGTTATCTCTGATACGCCAGTCAGGGTCCACTAGATAAAAAAGAAGCGGTTTTCCCCTGCATTAAACATGGAGTAGCATGAAACTGGGCTGAGATAAATCACGGCCGGATCTTAGCAGCCGGGCCTTGCTACCGTTTCAAGTTCTTTTCCGGGCGATAGGGTGGTATTCGCCTATACTAAATCAGCCAACATCACATCGACATGGCAGGCAACGTGAGTTAATACTTGCAAGCTGGAACTGGGGTTTTCTTTTCTCTATTCTAGCCAGTGTGCCCTCCGTACAGACATCTCATTTTCGTCTTCATTTTCGCTCTTTTTTCACGTCCCTACACTCCTTTCGTTGAGCAGAACATCGCAAATACAAACACAAGATGAGACATCACACAGCATTCGGTGCCCTGGCTCTGGCCTCTTTTGCGGGCTTTGCTGCTGCAAAGGCAAAGGGCGACGGCTACTACGGCTACAAACTGAACCGTCGCGGCGACGATGAGTCGGCCATCTATGAGACAGAAAACACCAACAGCGGCGTTCCCCCTCTGAACCAGGAACCCGACGTTTACCTCAATGCCAATGTCTCTGTTGGCGAGATCTCAGTCGAAGTGCAGAACATCACGGCCAAAATCAATCTCGACGCAAAGGTTCTCAACTTGCTCAACTTCAATGCCGGTGTTGATCTCGGCATCGACCGAGTGAAGCTCGGTATCTACAACGTCACTGCCAAGGTGGAACTTGAGGCTCGCCTCGGTAACATTCTTCGTATGGTCGACGATGTGCTTGAGAGCATTGACCTCAACCCTATCATCGCTACTCTTGGTGATGGCGTCAAAGACATTGTTGGTGACGTTGGCGATGTCATCGGCGGTGGAAGTGGAGGCGGAAGCTCAGACGAAGATCCCGAGGCAGTTGAAAAGAGAGATCTTACCATCCGTCTCGAGAACAACATCCTCTACTCCATGAACGACTTCTCCGGCTCAGCACACACAAACCGTGTCCTTACACAAGACGGTTTTCTATACAACATCTACCTCGACAACCAAGGTCGTGAGAAGAACCGCAAAGAAGTCGGCTACTACAGCAAGGACATGAAGTTCACCGGCCACAATAGGACCATCACCGTTGATGGAGGAGTCGAGTATGAGCTGCAGTACACATACGCGCCTTATCACGGCCTCAGCGCCTACTGTAACATCTACACCGACCCCGCTGGAAAGGTCCTACGGACAAAGATTGTTGCTGAGGCTGAAGGTGGTGGCGCTGCCACAATTGCCAACGAGGAGGAGGCGGACCTATAAATCATGGGCAAATGAGTTAGGCAATATACTTTAGTCATAATTTAACGTCACTATTTCCGTTCTGAAGTATCAAGACCATCTAAAAAACGGTTTTCTATCCCCGGTTCCCACTCACCAAAGACACAGTCATCGATGTCATCGTGTCTTATAGGCCCCTTATAGTCTTTTCCACGCCGTGTATGTTGAATCTGACTTGCAATCAATTCTCGATACAGAAAGCATGCTATACCTCCATTCTAAACCCGAAACGTTACCAAGCACTTCACCAACCATCCTACCCAAGAGCCATGGATCGCCAAGAAAACATGTTCAGATGTACTTGGCCCACGTTAAAATAGACTTGATCCAATGCAAATTGCGTTGCAAACAAAGTCCATATTGGTCATAGTCTCTAGTCTAAGAAAATAAATGGCAAACTTTCATGGAAATACTGTTGGTCAACGGTATGTGAAGGGCATTGTCCATTCATAACTGTTAGGCGGCGGGTCAAATTCCAGTCACATCAGACGGGACGATAACCCTGAATGCAGGGGTATTGGATAGCAAAAGGTTAATGCTCAAGTTAATATCCACGTTATAGTCCGTTCCGAGACCTGGAAACCCTTTGGACTCTGTGTTTGGATAGTGGCTGAATATCATATGGATGATTGTCGTTAGTCGCTTGACGGTTGGATAGCCACAGCACTCTATTTATCAGGCAATGCAACGGTACATGATATAGCTTCATGTGTTGTCACAACCGTGTACAGTCATTAACTAGATCCAACTTTGGGTCGGGACGCTTTCGTTTTTCATGATTCATCACAGATATCTCAAGATTCTTAGAGTATTTCTAAATATAACAAGCGTGAGAGTCGATCTACAAGGTTAATAGTATGGATCTAGCCCCCAGGGTATCAAAAATATTAGCCGCTGGAAGCATAAGAGACGAAATTAGTAGGTCAACTTATGCTACTTAGACTATGCTCTTTAGGCTATT